>NC_051430.1:12952919-12981053 GCF_001649575.2 Kryptolebias marmoratus | reverse complement strand
GGGAGACGTGAGAAAAAGACCCTTACCCAAGTTCAGAGCACTCAGCCTACGTCTCAATCTAACTTCCTGTTCGATGTAGTTTTGTTACTCGATAAGCAAAACATCAGTCCCATCTGGTACTTTTCCATGTCAGTGTTTTTCCATTCTCCTCGAGGAGAGCTGCTTCCTGGATTTCATGATTTCATGATTTCACCATGTGTTCTCTATGATCTGCTATTATCCTTTACATTGTTTCTGGGCTCTGAACTCTGGTAAAAAGAAACTTCATGGTCTTACATTTTATATAACTTCACAAAAGTCATAAGCCAAATTTAGTGTTGCTGATCGTCTCCAAGCAGGAGCCGCTGGTGTGGAGGAGGCTGTTCCCTAAATCCGCAATCAGCTCTTCAGTTTTGTTAACTTTCAGGAACAGGATTGTTGTCTCCACCTCAGCCCTGAAAAATGTTTTATCATCGACGAGTCCCACCACTGATGTCAGCAAACTCACTGAGCTGGTTTGTGCTGAAATTGGCAGTAAAGCTTTGTGTTTCAGCAGAGTGAAGACTAAAGGACTAAACACACATCCCTGAGGAACCCCTAGGCTCGATTTGATGGAGCGTGATGGCTTAATACTAACACTTCTTGTCTGTTGTCTTGATAACAGGAAGTCCAAAATCCAAATTGTGTTTGAATAAGTTTGTATAAATTGAAAATGCCATCTGTAACAGTGAACCAGTGACTTAAAGACTCAACCATAGCCATTTTTTTCCCTTACTGAGCCCAAACACTTCAGATCTTCTTGAGGATTTTTCGCAAGTAAAATTTCCAAAAATATCAAAAAGTTCCTAGATCCTTCCTGGGCAGAAAAAGGAAATTAAAAAAAAGAAATCAACTAAGACGGTGCAAATTATTTTGCATTAAGACTTTTTTTTCCCCCCACCTCTGACAGAAAGAGCACAGAAACTGAAGGAGGCGGAGGAACGAGCCAAGAACAGACCACGCGTTTTTAAAGAGCCAAAGAGTGAGTTGGCCTGCGTTCAAATCTGAAAGACATGCTCAGACTTTGCAAACATGTTATGTGGTTTTTTAACTGTGTGTGACGTTGTATGTGACAGTATGCCCTCCTCTGGGGATGGAGTCCCATAAGCTCGAGCCGGACCAGCTTTCAGCCTCCTCCATGTCTAATTATAGGTTTGCACCTCAGAGAGCACGCCTCAACATGCAGGTACGCCAATCAGGCTGAAGTCTCAACGTCTACGTATGTGGCGCTCTCAACTATCAGGCCTTGAAATAATCACTAGCTACAGGCAGCACAGGGGAAAATACTGTTATTGCTGAGCCTGTCGCTTCTATTAGTCTGAGAATCCTAATGCAGCAGAGTTATTAAATCCGAAACACACACACACACTGGCATGTTCTAGCCAAGTTGGCCCGCCATCTGCATGTGTTTCATGCCAAAAATGCCAGTCGGAGGATTCGGCAGCGTGACTTCTGGTCTCTGTGCTTCTCAGGGTTCTGACGATGAGGACAGCATGAGAGGTGGAGCGTGGTGTGCAAACTCCGAGGACAGGATTCACTGGTTCGAGATAGACGCTCGCAGGGAGACGGAGTTCACTGGAGTTGTAACTCAAGGGCGAGATTCCTTGAAAGAGTAAGAGACAAACATACACAGACACGAAGACTTTCATTTCCTTCAGTCAGCACGACGTCCTCACGGTGTATTGTTTCAGGAGTGACTTCGTGACGTCCTACTTCCTGGCCTTCAGCAATGACAGCCGAGAATGGACCACCATCCACGATGGGTATGCCGACTGGGTGAGTTCACCTGAAACTGCGTCACCTTCTTGGACAACCTCATAAACCCTCCTCTTTCCCCGATTCACCGACCTCCTGCCTTTCCCCTTCCTGTCCAGTTGTTTTTTGGGAACAGCGACAAGGAGGCTCCTGTCATGAACCGGCTTGCAGAGCCCGTGGTGGCGCGCTACATCCGAATCATCCCTCAGAGCTGGAACGGCTCTCTCTGCATGAGGCTGGAGGTCCTGGGCTGCCCTGTGCCTGGTGAGCCTGACACTCCTGAACCCACCATACGATTTCCAAAGGAACCGAAGTGTGTTAATCACGTTTCCCCTCACAGATTCAGGCAATGCTTTGTACAGACTAAATGAAGTGACCCCAGTGGATTACCTGGAGTTCAGACACCACAGCTACTCAGAGATGGTTGAGGTGAGTATTCCCATCTTAGAAACCTGCTGGTTATTTAAAATCCACGGAAGTTCCTTAGTTATTCTCCCAAACACTGGATTTACTCTACTTTAATTTACACTCATATACAGGGTGGGCCATTTATATGGATACACCTTAATAAATGGAAATGGTTGGTGATATCAACTTCCTGTTTGTGGCACATTAGTATATGGAAGGGGGAAAACTTTTCTAGATGGGTGGTGACCATGGCGGCCATTTGGAAGTCAGCCATTTTGGATCCAACTTTTGTTTTTTCTATGGGAAGAGGGTCATGTGACACATCAAACCTATTGGGAATTTCACAAGAAAAACTACGGTGTGCTTGATTTTAACGTAACTTTATTATTTTTTGGGTTATTTACAAGTTTCTCACCACTTTTAAGATGTGTTCAAAGTGCTGCCCATTGTGTTGGATTGTCACTGCAACCCTCTTCTCCCACTGATAGCAACACCACAGGAGAAATGCGAGCACAGGCTTCCAGTATCCGTAGTTTCAGGTGCTGGACATCTCCTATCTTCACAGCAGAGACAATGGCCTTCAGATGAGCCCAAAGACAAAAGTCTACGGAGGTCAGATCGGGAGACCTTGGGGGCCATTCAACTGGCACACGATGACCAATCCACTTTCCAGGAAGTGGAAGTGGGAGAAGAGAGTTGCATTGACAATCCAACACAAAGGGCAGCACTTTGAACACATCTTAAAAGTGGTGAGAAACTTGTAAATACCCCAAAAACGAATAAAGTTACATTAAAACCAAGCACACCGTTGTTTTTCTTGTGAAATTCCCAATAGGTTTGATGTGTCACATGACCCTCTTCCTATTGAAAAAGCAAAAGTTGGATCCAAAATGGACACCATCCATCTTGAAAAGTTTCCCCTTTCCCATATACTAATGTGCCACAAACAGGAAGTTAATATCACCAACCAGTCCCATTTTATTAAGGTGTATCCATATAAATGGCCCACCCTGTATATTCCTGCAGAGGTCTTCTTTTCAGTCATTTCAGCTACCAGAGAGCTCATTTATGCAACTACACAATGTGCATCTGTGATGGTCGGCTGCACAACATCTAACAAAACAGTTACCGTTTCCCTTGTGTCACTCGTTCAGCTCATGAAGTCTGTGAATGCCGAGTGTCCCAACATCACCAGCATTTACAGCCTGGGCCGCAGCTCTAAGGGACGAGAAATCTTGGCCATGATCATCTCTGGCAACCCCACGGAGCACGAAATAGGTAAAATATGAGCATGGAGCAGCATGGAGGCCTCAAGATCTGTTTTTTTGTTGCATTACACAAAGAACTTTTCGTCCATTCCGATTAAAAAGCCAAACCAAATACCGATTTTAATATTCCAGAAGTCTGAAATGCAAGAAAAAAAAAATTGTGTCTGTTTAGTCCAAATAAACACCAGATTGAGGTGACAGATAGTAACGCTTTCTTGGGCGTCTCCTCAGGTGAGCCAGAGTTTCGTTACACGGCGGGTCTCCACGGGAACGAGGCGGTGGGTAGAGAGATGATCCTGCTTCTCATGCAGTACTTGTGCAAAGAGTACAAGGACAGAAACCCCCGAGTGCAGCGCCTGGTGGAGGGAATACGCATCCACCTGGTGCCCTCGCTCAACCCTGACGGACACCAGAGAGCTTTTGAAACGGTCAGTAGACGAAGGAGAGGGGGATAAAAAAAATAGCCACCATGTTCCACATTAACTCCCAAAACAAAATAATGGAGAAACAAGCAGAAAACAGCAGTGAGTCTCAGCGAGCAGTTTGGGTCAGTGTGTTCTTTAACCAGTTTTTTTTTTTTCTTCTTCCCCTCCTCTTTGCAGGGTTCCGAGCTCAGTAGCTGGAACACTGGACACTTCACAGAGGACGGCTTTGACATCTTCCAGAACTTCCCTGAGCTGAATAATATCTTGTGGGATGCTGAGGATAAGGGCATGGTGCCCAAACTCACCCCCAACCATCACGTGCCCATACCAATGAACTTTGAGACTAATAGCTCGGTAATTAAATTACAAAATAAATAAATTAAAACTCCAATTAGAAGCTATTCAAAAGCAAACACTTATTAAATTCCAAATACAAGCACTACCGTCTAAAACCCGCTTTCCTTTTGTAAAAATGTTCTTTACCAGATGTCAAAACCTTTGGCCTCCTACAGTGTAAACACAGTTATATTCAAAAATGAAGATAGATTGTGCTTGCACATAGTTTCCCTCCTCTGTTTATACACTTTTTTATCTTCCTGTTTTTGCTCCAGATCGCTACAGAAACCAGAGCCATAATCTCCTGGATGAAAAGCCATCCATTTGTGTTGGGTGCAAACTTCCAAGGAGGGGAGACAATCGTGGCCTATCCTTATGACAACTTACGTCTCAACAAGCCCGCCAAGAGCCAGAAACCACACAGCCGCTGGAAGAGACAGTATGACATTTCCTTCGCATATTTTATTGTTGTTCCCTCTTTTTTTCCAAAACCACACATTTGGCTCTCCTGATTTTTGTTTTCCTTTGGATTTTTTCTCCCCCTTCACTGGTTCTTCATTAGTCATAGCTGTGGTAAAAAAAATAAATAAATAAAAAAAAGCCCAACTGCAATAAAATCCTTACTTCCAGGTATGAGGAGGAAGGTTTTGATGTGACGGAGTGGGGAAGGGGCTACCACGAGGAGCCTGAAGAAGACTGGAGAAGTCGAGGGTACGCACAGCCAGAGGAGGAGTGGCGAGGCCACGGCTACGACCGCGGTTACGACCATGAAGGCTACGAGCACGGTTATGAGCACGGCTACAATCAGGGTTACGAACACGTGGAGGAAGAGGAGGATGACAGAGAAAGGAATGCTGGCTACCAGTACAGTGAGCCTGAAGAAGAGGCCCGGGTGAGTCCAGACGAGTCCCTGTTCAGGTGGCTGGCCGTCTCCTACGCCTCCACACACCTGACCATGACGCACAACTTCCGCGGCTCCTGCCACGGAGACCCACCCACAGGGGCGCTCGGCATGGTCAACCGGGCCAAGTGGAAGCCAGTCACAGGCAGTAAGTAAAAAAACAAACAAATGATTACCTTTGACTGTCTGCACGTGCTTTTAGCACACCCTGGTGGACAACACACGCACTGCAGGTTCTCTGAACAAAGTCTGGATTTTCTTTTCAGGCATGAACGACTTCAGCTACCTGCACACCAACTGCCTCGAGCTGTCCGTGTTCCTGGGCTGCGATAAGTTTCCTCATCAGAGCGAGCTGGCAAACGAGTGGGAGAAAAACAGAGAAGCCATGCTCATCTTCATGGAGCAGGTGCGCCACATTTAAATCTATTCTGGCTGCAACACCAGATTTTAACCCTGCTAATCCTAAAGTCTAGCCATAAACACTGCTTGCCTTAAAACCAGTTCTTACTTTAAATTCCAAATTAACGATTTCCCATACAATCTTGACATGTACTGTGAGGGGAAATGGCTAACTTAAACCCAGTTTAGGTATAAATTTGGACAAGTTGTGTCTCCAAACGTGGGTGGAAGTTGATTTCTCTCAAAAGTCTACTCACTGAAAAAGCAGATTTACAGCTTTTACAGAGTCATCATAAAGAAATATATATTTTTCTTTAGGTGCATCGTGGCATTAGAGGGGTGGTGAAAGATCTGCAGGGGAATCCCATTGCAAATGCCACAATATCTGTGGAGGAGATAAACCACGACGTTACCACAGGTGAACACTGTGCTCCTTTTCAGAAAATCAAAAGCTGCTCTTTTAGCCCAGGCACTTTCAAACAGAACCGCCTCTCCGCTCTTTGCTGTCGCAGCGCCAACAGGGGACTTCTGGCGCCTGCTCAACCCAGGGGAGTACCGTGTGACGGCTCGCGCCGAGGGCTTCTCGCCCATGACTAAACTCTGCGTGGTGGGCTACGAGTCCGGAGCGACCGCCTGCAGCTTCAACCTCGCCAAGTCCAACTGGGACCGCATTAAACAGGTAACACCCACGCACGCACCCCGACCTTCATGAGAAAGTGCCGATCTTACTGCACTTTTTAAGTTTTTTGTTTTAATGCATTTCTACACAGATCATGGCCCTTCACGGTAACAAGCCGATTCGACTCAGCTACAGCAACACCAGAGCACACGTTCCTTCAGTTGTTAGCAGCAACAGACGCGTGGCTGGCGGCACCAGTGGGGTTTCGACAAATTCCCAACTCAGTCTTGAGCAGCAAAGGAATCGTAGGATCATGCGCATCCGCCGCCTTCGTCAGCAGAAATTAATGAGGTTAAGACAGACAACTACAACAACAACCACAACGCCGACAACTACGCCTACCACAACCACGCCTACAACAACCCAGATTCCTACAACATGGTGGTACGACTCATGGTTTACAGGGGAGGAACAGTCTCCCACACCCGTCCTGGATTATAACTATGAGTACAAGATCGATGACTATTAAACAGAACCGGCTTGTTTCAGTAAACATCTCCGTTGGGCTCTGAGGTGGTTAAAGAATCAAATCCTTACAAGTTTTTGTACGACAAAAGCAGTGAAAAATGTACAGAATATTAACTCCAGTAGAATAAAGCATCTATCACTTAACACCTGAAATATCTTAATAAAATAAAAGTTCACCCTCATTTAGTGTTTCTGTGTAACAGCCATCTGCTTAATGAAAAAAAAAGAAAGATGTTTATTGTAGAAGCACATATAAAAACAAAAAAACAGCTGAATTGTTCACACTGTCTTCACCCATGGCAAAAATACTTTTTTACAGTGCGATGAGTCACTACCTGTGAGAAATGCAGGTCACGGTTGAGTCAAAGAGGAGAAAATGCTTCCTCAGGTACAGGTGAGGTGCAAATAAAGTTATTGATACAAAACGACAGTCTCTTTCTTTTTTAGCACTGTATTTGTTGCTTCGAGGAAACCCCAGAGGTTTTGCGTGAGGCGGTTTTAACAGCTTTGACCTTTATCAGATTAGACAGCATCAGTGAGAATGGAGCAAGGAGTAAGTCCGTGTGTCAGTGACTGACGTTCATCTCACTTTCCTCGTCTTCATCGGCGGAGAAGGCTGAGAAGCAAACTGGTTCGCACTGCAGCGTGGATAAATTGACCAGACATGCTGTTTGAGTGCTGCTGAACTCTGGAATGGTGACCAAAAGGACTTCCTGACCATCGGGACCTGGCAGAAGAAATATATATATATATTTCTGACACCGCTGTGATTATTGGTGCCGTGTTTTCGAACGTGTATTGTTTCGCACCCGTCTCACTGACCTTTGATGAGCTTGGAGTCAAAAGCTGGGGCGCTGCCGCTGAAGTAGACGTGGGGACATTCTTCCAAAATGAAAGGATCTTTTTGATAAAATGGGTAGCAACCTGAAACAACAACAAAAAAAATGTCAGAAATGAACCAACGCCGCATTTAGAGCCACACACTGCCTTGTTCACGAGCTTATTTGCAACCAGCCGACCAAGAGTGTCAGGCGCTGTGGGGGCCAGGTGTCGGAGCCGAAGCGTTTCCTCCAGGATTTCCAGGTGACTGTCCATGGTGCTGTACCTCTGAATGTCACAGACGTTCTGGCCCGAAGAGCCCAAGAACCTTTGCGGAGAGAAACAAAACCTGCGTCGTCAACAACATCACTTCGGATAAAAATGTCCGGCACCTGATCGCCTACCTAACTCCGTCGATGTTGGCCTCGTATGGATTGGAGGCCAGCTGCAGCGTGGGGTACACCGAGGACAAGGGAAACATGCATCTGTGAAGGGGCTGCTGAGGGAGGGTGTAGTTGGTGGGGTCATACTGCCCTGGCATTACGTCCACTGGAACCGAAGCCTTGTACGAAGAGAAGGAGAAAACACGCAGTGAAATTAATGATTTTTGTTTCAACTGCATACATGTACGAGTTAACTCGAGCAGCTCTACTGGAGCAGGTGTGGTTTGTCGTTACGGAACATCTAACTTTGCATATCTTCATCGAGATTTAACAATTTTATCAGGCTTTAAAGGTCTACAATTCCTACGTTTCCACGACTGCTCCCTAATGCAACAATGACACCTGGTGCCTCCGCCTACGACTCAAACAGCGGTCACGTTCAAAAGCTGCATCTTCAGGACTCAAGCTCTAACCAGAGTAAAAATGGGATGAATATGAGCTTGTTTCTGGCAACAAAATAACTCCTATGTCTGTATTATTGGGACAATTTGAATATCTAACTTTCTGGATGTCGCAGTATTTATCAAAAGTCAGTTTATTGTGACACACATACTGCAATAAAAAACACATTCATGCACAGCTGCAGACTCACCACCAGCTGAAGCAGCAGCTCATCAAGCAAACGAATGGCTTCCACACTGCCAGCCTGAGTCTTCTTTGTGAGGTACTTGGCCTATAAAAAAACCCAAACAAACAGAAATTGAACGCCTAAAGCAAACTGAGGTTAAGAGGTTCAAATTAATCTCAAGTTTTTGTCGTCTTGCCACCTTTGTCGATGCGTCCTTGTCCTGGGTGCTGTGGCTTAGCAGGTTTCCAGCCAGCAGGACCCTGGAAATTGTCGCTGCCCCACTCTGCTCCCCGGTGTCACCAAGCTGCCCTGTTACCATGTCGACCAGCAGCTGCAGCCCCAGCATGCTGTCAGCGTGACTATTGCCGAGACCGAGTCCCGACGCCAGGAGCACAAACCTGAGCAGACAGAGCCGTTAAGAGGCGATCATCGCCAAAGGCTGGGATTTTCACTGCGCGCGCTCACCTGTCAGAGCCGAGAGCAGGCCTCGGCGTCTGTGGAGGAAGATCAGCCATGCAAAAGTCCTCAACCGTGAACTTGCCGTCGTTCTTTTCAGCTCCATATATGGCAACGACACTACCTGAGATGGTAGGTAACAAATGAAACCTGAGTCAGAGCATACGTTCAAAGCTGACTGTGACGTCCTGTGATAACACTGACCCGTGACACACTTGTCTCTGTCAATTTTGCCCTCGAGTTTTATCCTCTGGAGCTCGTCCTCCAGAATCAGTTCGTCTGCGTCACTAATGTACTTGGCTCGTGCAGGCTGGGGCAGGAGGTTGTGCTAAAGAAGATGGGGAATGTTTTGAATCACAAACACAAGAGCAGTCAGGTTAATGTTAAAATGTCTGCACGGTGGCCACCAACCTCCTCGCTGATCTCTCTGAGGATAGAAGGCTGCAGGTCCATACGCTTGAACAAAGTCCCCACAATGCAACACTCCTGTCCTGTCTCCAGATCACACAGCTTCTTGATCAACACACCTGACCCTGATGTAGACATAAGGAAAAACATCAGAAAAGTAACTCAAGCATAAATTAGATGCCTCGGAGTCTCTGGTGTGCCTACCCCACTTCTGCTGAGCTCTCTCTGACAGCAGGGGCCTCATGTGCATGAGTCGCGCTGCGTAAATGTGAGCATATTGACGACTGAAGCTCCGCTCCCCAACGCCGTAGCGCTCCGAGCAGAGACTGTAGCACAGGGTCTCCCTCTCAAACACCGGGCCCTGGTCCTCGAAGGCCGGGCGGCAGAGCACGGAGGAGCCCTCCTTCTGGGCACTCAGGTCGGAGAACATGACTGGCCTGACAGAAAGCAGAAAAGAGGCACTTAACAGAGGTAAACACAGATCACCATGTCCGCCGTGCAGCTATATGGTTAGCATAACGAGTTAGCATAGCTGTAAGAGATGTAGCCACATTACCTTGTATAGAATAAAGTCTGGCTACAGTTTTACATGTATTAAGTCCGGTTTTAAGCTCTATAGTCTGATTTTTCCTCCCAGAAACAGCTACCGACAACAGTTCCCGCGAAAATACTCGGTGACGTCACTTCGACGAGCACCCTGTGTTCTCGCGAGAGTTAACAAAAAAAATCACTGCAAAAAAACATGACGTAGAAATAAACTTACACGCATGTTTTAAAGCGGATACATAAAGAAATGCATTTGATAGGTTATGAGTTTTCTTATATTATTATTTTATATAATCCTATTATTATGTATTTTTAAAATATTGAAGATTTTAATGCACTTTTCTCTTCACTCACCTTATGTTTCTCCATAAACAGAACCAGTTTAACTGACGTTTTTTTTTAAAAATGTCTCTAATAAGTCAGAAAAACATCTGATCAAGCCATACATTTACATATAATTCAAACAATTTTGTATTTTGTATAAAAAGTATATTACCACTCTCATTCTAAGGAGGACTAAAACAATCGAGCAAAACTATTTGAAAACATTTTGACTAAGCTGAATTAGCTGAATATTTAAAACTATGTTTATGTATTGTTAACTTTCACTATTATGTATACACACAACTGTGTAAATGGTTTGATTTATCATTCATCTTTTTTGCCTTTTGTTTCCAAGGAGCCAGACTTTATTATAATCTTTTGCTAATAGCCTAGAGTAATATTTGTTCAAGCTTTCTGAAGGTCTTTTTAAGTTTATCTTTGGACTTTGGCTGCTTTTTCTCTCATTTTCAGTCCAGTACCTGACCATGTTCAACGGAATATTTCTGGTTTAAGACTCTTAACTCTGACCTATGAATCGTTCAGGCAGAAAAGGCTCCTAAACTCACATAACAGCTGACTTATTTTAAATTGAACCTTAGGAAACTAGGAGCAGTTGAATCTAATGATAAATGCAAGACAGCACAGCTTGATAAACCCTATTTTTTTAGCATTTCAAAACAGGATCTCAAAGAGATATTAGGTGAAATTAGATGATTAACTGAAGAATAGTTTAACTCCCAAGTGAGAGATACTTTTGTTGGATTTCTTTTACTTCTTTCTTTAAAAAATAACTTTGGGATCCCGTTCATCTGCAGTGGATTAGACTTTTTTTGTTTGCTCTTGTACACCATTGTCCAGTATGCTGCCATGGTCAAATTCAAAAAGGCTTTTAAAACTATTGATCCAGGTCAATTTAAAAGATTTACAAGAAAATCTGGATGCTTGAAAGCAAATTATAAATTGCAATAGGAAGGGGTTTAAAGCTTTTACATAGTTCTGTATATGTCTTTCTACATGTGTGTTAACCTCAGAGTTCAAAACGTTTTACCAAAAAAAATGCTGATCAATTTATAAATATAAATTAATAAAAACTGGCGTTGCATATTAATACCACAATATTTTTTCCCCAAAACTCTATTTTCTTTATACAAACAAATTATAGACAAAAGAGGTACCATAAAATATGTTTTAACTGTTTAAGTTTACCAAAAAACAGGAGGCGATAAAGGAACATTTTACTCAACAGTAATACTACAAAAACTACAATGTACAAGGGTTTATTATTTTTATTGTATTTTTTCCCCTTTTTGTCTTTTTTTTTGTAACTATGTAAGTATATTATGTGAACTCATAATGCAGATGTTATGGTACCTTTTTGATGTTGACTGTATACGTATATACTATTTTTTTTTTAACTGTAACGTAAGTATTTGTTTTCCTGGCAACGTCGCATAGAGAAGACGTCACAAATTTAAAATGATTTGTCGCGTAGATATGAGGTCACAATAGCGTCGCAGCGGCACGCAGCGTCGCCATTTTCGCAGCTCTTTGTAACCGTTTGCTAAGAGTTTGCTGCTTTTAGCGACTGACTTCTCATCCCACATTTCATCCCGTGACGAAAGATGCAAGGATACAGAGGTCCTCAACAGAACCACGGACCCAGTCGTCCGAGAGACCACCTAAAGGGCGACGGAGCCAACAGCAATGGGCAGCAGCCGGAGCCCAGCGAGCAGACCAACCCCAACGCGGCCTTAACCCTGGACCCGCAGAGCTTTAGGAAACCCGGGGAGAAAACGTTCACCCAGCGGAGCAGGCTGTTCGTAGGGAACCTGCCGACCGGAGTCACCGAGGAGGAGCTGGAGAAGCTGTTCTCCAAGTATGGGAGGGCCAGCGAGATTTTTGTTAACAAGGAACGAGGCTTCGGCTTCATCCGGCTGGAGACCAGAATCATCGCAGAGATCGCCAGAGCCGAGCTGGATGACTTCGTGTTCAGAGGCAGGCCCATCCGGGTGAGGTTTGCCACTCACGGCGCTGCTTTATCCGTGAAGAATTTGCCCGAGTTCGTGTCCAACGAGCTCCTGGAGGAGGCTTTCGCCATATTCGGTCAGATAGAGAGAGCTGTGGTGATAGTGGATGACCGTGGGAGGCCCACGGGAAAAGGAATAGTGGAGTTCACCACAAAGCCAGCCGCAAGGAAAGCCTTGGATAAGTGCAGTGAGGGTTCCTACCTTATGACAGCGTTCCCGCGACCCATCACAGTGGAGCCAATGGAGCAGCTTGATGAAGATGAAGGACTGCCAGAGAAGCTGATAAACAAAAACCAGCAGTATCACAAAGAGCGCGAGCAGCCACCACGGTTTGCTCAGCCCGGCTCCTTCGAGTACGAGTACGCCATGCGCTGGAAAGCCCTGATGGAGATGGAGAAGCAGCAGTACGAGATGGTGGACCGCAACATGAAGGATGCTCAGGAGAAGCTGGAGGCAGAGATGGAGGCGGCCAGACACGAGCACCAGGTGATGCTGATGAGGCAGGACCTGCTGAGGCGGCAGGAGGAGCTCCGGCGGTTGGAGGAGCTCCACAGCCAGGAGGTGCAGAAGAGGAAGCAGGCCGAGCTCCGGCAGGAGGAGGAGCGCCGGCGGAGGGAGGAGGAGATGAGGCTGCGCAACGACGAGCTGATGAAGAGGCAGCAGGAGGGCTTCAGGGGCAGCTTCCCTGAGAACAGAGAGCAGGAGATGAGGATGCACATGGGTGGCCATGGCATGTCCATGAACAGAAATTCACTGGGGGGGACTTCAGGTCCTGCTAGTACCGCTGGCATAACGGCTGAGGGTTCTCCCATGATGTCAGGGCCCGGAAACAACAATTTGCCTGGAGGAGGCCAGGGGGGCTTCCCCCGGGGGCTCCCTGGCTCTGGAGACTATAACAAGCAGCGCAGATTTTAAATCATGTCTTTCTTTATTTTTGCTCCCTTTTCATACTCACTGTACTTTGAAGTTTAAGGTAGCGGGGTGGTATCTTTGAACTTTGAAATCTGCATGTATTATTTTTTTTATTGTACCTTTTTTTGTTTGTTTGTTTTGTTTTGTTTTTATTTGTACTTTTGTGCTCTTTTAGTACCAATATGTCAAAACCCTTCAAATGAGCCATGGTTTTTACATAATTTTCTCCAAACAATGTACTGCGTTCATAGGAGTAGGAAATGGTTTTGTCCTGGATATGTTACATTTTTTGGAATAAATTCATGATTCCCCAAAACGAAGTGTTTGATTTAGAGCAGAGTTCTGATTGTGTTTCACAGGGACTAATGCTTCCCAGCTCACAGAAACTCGCTCCAATAGTGACCGGTCGGAGCGTTTACACTGTGGCGAATCCTGGTTTCGAAGTGATGCATGATCCTGGCAACATAATCTGAGGGATTTCAGACAGAAATCAGTGCAAATGGAAAAAAAAAAAGAAGTATAAACAGCAGCGGTTTCACATAAGTTGGAGACACTTTTATAAACGGATCACTGCAAATCAACAAAAAAGTGTCGGCGTTTCCTAAGAATCGAATATTTTCATCTCATTAAGAGACTAAATCCTCACGTTGGTCGCCAATTCTTCCCCACCGCTGTGATGTAAGCCTGACAGTTCTTGGAGATAATATAACATACATCTATAGCTGCCATATAAGAGTTTTATTTGGTTTCAGACAGTTTTCAGCTGATAAATGAAGCTCTTTCGAAGGCTATCCTATCATTTCTTATCTGAGTCCAAGAAGTCAGCGTGCCCCACAGTCCAGCCAGCGCAATGAGAGCTCCATAAATAAAACCTGATAAGGACCAGATAATGAAGAGGGGAAAGCGTAATCTGAGCGCGAGATCTGTAAGGTCCAGAAAGGTTCGGGTGAACGTTTGAACCCTGAAGGACGACATGCGTGATATCTGTCCTGCCATCGTTCTGTGGTTCTTCTCCTGTTATGACCAGAAACTGACACTTTGACGCACAAAAAATAAATCAATCTAAAAGCATTAGTGAAGTATTTAAACTGGTTATGTTTAAATCACACTTAAAGATTTACAGTAATGTCACTGGTTGTGAAGTTAGACTTTTTGTATTCGGCTAAAACTCCTGGAAAAGATAGATTCAAGTTTTTTTTATGAGTTTATTATTATAAAAGATAATTACAGCAGCAGTCATATTTTACGCTATTTTACAAAATAAAACATGACTTCACGAAGCAGATGTTTTTGTCTCGATACCAAGGAGTCATAACATAACGGGACAATGACAAAGAAGGCTTTTCACCAAGGAACCAAATCAAATAATCTGTAATGTCGTCTTGCAACCTGACGCTCGGTGAATAAATACTAGGTGTCATTCCGTGTTAATATTTTCATTAGAGTCAGTTTTAATTAAAATATAAAAATAGTTTAAATAAAAACGTGCCTTTTCATCTAATTTAGTCTCGCAGCAGTAATCCCACAGCACGCTTGGTGATTTCAGAAAAGAACATTCGAAGTCAGAACCTTTCTGTATAATAAGTTATCACGTGGTGCGCTCAGGTGAAGCTTATTTTTAGCACATTTTCCCCCAGATAAAAGTCACAAAGTGCTTTACAACAAAACAGAATACAAAGAGAGAACATTAAAATAACAGAGACTTAAAGGATGTTAAAACACTTGCAGATGATGTCATAAAAACTCCTGCTTTGATATATTATCCACTATGAAAGATACTCTGGTTAAACATAACAATACCACAGTTTAGGTGATAATAGGACAGATTAAAAAAAAAACTGAACTAAACAAGCTATTCTGTTTGGATTTATTTAATTTAATTTGAAAAGATGGACTGGGAAGGAAACAAAAATATTCAACATTTTAATGATTCCAGAAAACTGGTTCAAAAAGCCTTTTTTACACTCCAAACTTTAACGAATCATACACATTTTCTTCAGATTTAACTGATATATTCATATTCATGCACATGTTATTATCAATCATTAAAGTATTGTAAACTGCTGCACACATGAAACTTTTGACACTTTAGGCAAACCTTATTTTGGACAGAAATTGACTTTCTTATAAACTCTGTCGGAGAGAAATAATCAGATCAAAGTTCAAACTTTAGTTTCAAACTAATTCATTAATTTTATATTTTTTTTTTACAAAAGTTGTTTTTCCCCCTTTTCTGTTTGCATTATGTTACAATTATTTCTATAACAGTAGCTTTTTAACCTCTCATGAAATTCTTATGATATATCACAGAATCAAAGCCAGTTTTCATGCTGTAAATATGTGTTATTAAGGTGATTATTCTCTATAGTAAAACTGTAACAGTTGAAAAAGGCTTGTTTATATAATTCTGATGCAAAATAATTAACCCCTCTGGGAACCTTTTGAAACATGCAAAAATCCCCATTAGTGTTTATAAGATTCTTGAGTTTTTACAGTTGCCAAAAAACAAAAACAACAAAAAAACAGTTTAACACAGAGGCGAGTTCCTTTTAACTGGATGGAGTCTCTCATGATGAAACAAGCAATGGCACAATCAGTAAAACCAAACCAATCTTAAGGATAAAAACAACAAAATAGACTATTTTTTCTGATTATTACAACTACTTTAAGTTACTCCTTTCCTATTAGCGAAAGACACAAAATGACTTGTGGATAAATGGCAAAAAAGTTCAATCCTGCAAAACCTGAACATGTTTTTTTTCTGTCTGCAGCCATTTGAAGTCTAATTTCTGTACGTTAGCGCACCTTTATCAGCCCACGATAAAACAAAGAACATCAGCGTATCTGTCCCAAATCTTCTTGACTTTGTCACCATCTCTGTTTATCACAAATTTCAACTCGTTGATGCACCTTGGCCCTGATGATCCTGTGGTATAACCTGGACCGTCAGCTTTATCTTGGCCATGACCTTGGCTCGTGATAACAGCATTAATTACCAAGTTGCCCCTAAATGGAGGAATATGATCCAGGAAGTGATTTATTGTGGCGTCTCCTTGCGAAGCCGACCTCCCACTATCAGCCGTCAGCTATCAGGTGCAAAGAAAAGGCTGTTAGAAAGTGGCTCAGTGTGTTTGAGGGAAGTCATTCACTAACTTGCTGCACCAGAACCGCTGTCTAAATGATGGTCTAAAGGTCATGTTCAGCGCTGTGTTTTGGACATTTAACAAACACAATCCCCTGGCAACAATAAACAATTAAAGGCCTAGCGTTCCCTGAAGGACTGGGCATTGCCCGCCACTTTTCACAACAGCGTTTTAGGCTAAGATCATCCTATGATGGTGTTCAAGCTGCGGGATTTCACGGGACATTGTGAAATCTCTAGATGCGTTAGCGCTCAAAGTATATGTTGGGGATGGGTCTCAGCTACTACCACGCCAAATTTGAGATCACTGTCTGTAAATTTGATTGCGTTATAGCAATTTTTGTGTTGGCTAATGTTGATAGCCATGGCAGCCATCTTGAATTGTATTGAGTCAGTTGTAGACATACAACCAGTGGTTACCTTCTGAGAGTTTCATTAAAATCCAGCTGGTGGTTCATATTGTGCTAACAGACAAAAAGGGTCGACTCCAACAGGTAACGCCAAAGTTTTAAGCAAAGATGTCTTGTGGTGTTTCAAGCTTGGAGTATGAGTTGTGAATGACTCTCAGCTACCACCACACCAAATTTAAGCTAAATATCTGTAAAACTGACTGAATTATAGTCATCCTTATGTTTTCTAAGTTCAGGCGGCTGTGGCAGCCATCCTGAATTGGATTGTCTCTAAAATTCAATCAGTTATGGATGTACGTCAATTTTTTTACTTTCTGAAAGCTTCTTTAAAATCTGTCCAGCAGTTGATGAGATGTTTTGCTAACACAACAGTCAGACGTACACACAGACACATGAAACATCATCACCACTTCGCCTTTGGTGGCGGGCGATTAAAAACCTACTCTCTGTCGATCTGATACACATTATCCACCATCTTTAGGTTTGCCTGTCATCAACAGAAGTTGGAGAAGGACATGCTTATGAACTCGTACGTCTCAGAGAAGAACAGGGAGCGGCTGCTTCTTTTGGATCTCCCCAAATAGTTTCACCGAGCTGCTTTGAATCACCCTCGGCAACCCTATCAGAGGAGCTCCCACGTTAATGATCTAAAAGAGAAATTGATCCTCCGCTGCTGCCATTGGTCGGCCGCCACATCACACCAGATAAGACAAGTGTGACATCACAGGTGTGACGATGTTGGACACACCAAAATGTTTTTTTTTGTTTTTTTTTTAATTCCCAACCCTCCCAGTTGTTGGACAGACGACAGGGGAAAGAGGACGAACTTGGACGCCCGCAGAGAGTCCTCTCACAGTTCCTGCCTAATGTGTCTCCCAGAAGGACAGCAGTGATCGCTGAACCCGCCGTTAAGTTAGAAGCGAAGACTCTGACTCTTCTGGTTTCCAAACACTCTCAGGAATCATGGTCCGTGTTGCAGCTCTGATCACTTTTCTGGCATGTGTGGTGAGTAACTTTGCAGATTTTGTTCCCCGCCTGGGACATCAGTCAACAGTATGTTGATCATCTGCTGTCCTAATCTCATATTAAAAAAAAATACTTTCTCCTCTAAAGATATTTACATAAATGTGATCTATGACCAGAACTGATAGTGAGGAATCCCAGAAATGTGGGTCTACATTATTGTGTTCATGATTAATCCTTTGTTAGGGTTGATTTGTTTGGTTTTACATTTGTTCTTTCATATGTTCCCCTGTGAGTGTTTAAATGTGCTTTTAAATAAAATTGACTTGACTCTGGCATGACCGTATAACAAAATCACTTCTGAAATTCATGTGCAATATTATTATCCTTATAACCATAGTTATAAATTTAAAAAAAGTCATTCTAGTTCTTAGCGAAGTGTTTACGGTGGCACCACCAGTCTTATCAGACACTTGGAAATGACTCCTCGCAGCAAATATCCTCCGTGTTTTCAGTGGAAGTCAATAAAGGGTGCGGCTGCCGAGTTTGGGATTTTATGTTCTGCTTCTGGTTTTGGCTCTGATGTGTTCAGACAGAAAACAAACAAACAAACAAACAAAAAAAAAATCAGAGCAATCAGTAAAAAGGAAGAAAAACTCTTATTAAACTTAAACTCTTAAACTTTTATTTTTGTAAAAAACCCTTTTTTCAGGCTTTATTAAAGTAAAAGGGTGTGGATATTAACAACAAAATGTCCCTAAAGTGTTTATTGTACATAAAATTGTAAACTCTTGGTATTTCAGTTATGATCTCATTCTGTCAGACGGCTTAATTTACTGTATAGTGTTTCAGATTTATAACTTTTAAATGAATCATTATATTTTAAAAGTCATTATCTAAAGTACGGCTATGATAGATTAAAGTTTGAGATTCACTTTAATTGAATAAAAACTGCAAAGTTTCCCTCCTAAATCATCTGCTAACGAACAAAAAACAGAATTAGAAAATTACTACAGTACTACAGTAGTACTACAATACAAGTGTATATTCTGTAAATATATTCCAAGAATCTAAATTAAGTTTACATGTTGTTTTTTTTAAAAGGAACATTTAGATCTTTTTACTGAAGCAGCATTTTTACATAACTGTTAGTTTCTTTCACTGACCTGAATTAAATAGACAATAAAAAATACAAAAATGGCTACAAAGTTGAAAGGTTGGAATTTAGGGCAGGCTTTAAAAGAATAAACTTTATAATTTTATATGACAAATCTCTTGCTTTTAACAACGTCAGTTATATCTAACATAGGGATCTGTAAACACACTTTAAATATTTATCATTAGAAACATGCATTTAATGGTTCATTGCATCTTTTTCCTCTGTATTTACTAAAGCAGAAGAAGGTTTTAATGAGCACGAAACAATATTATGTTATTCTTCCAATTTAAACTGTAAACTGTGTCCGACAGGCCATGGTTCAAACAAAAGGTTTGATAAACTCCTAAAGGTATCTCTCTTTTTTTTCTGTAGTACAAAAAATGAAAGCAAACACCAAAGATTCCAAAGCACAGGAATTATGACTCTTTCGGCTTTCCATATAGTCAGCCATTTCTCTTCCCAAACCGGGAACTCAAACCTTGAGCTGAATTGAAGCAAACTGTGTCATCTGAACAAGCTATTCTTGCTTTGTTTTTGGTGCTTCAGGCAGCATCTTCCTCTACTCTTTTTATGTCGTGGCAATTAACTAAAAGCAAAAAAAAAATAAATTAAAAAGTGTGCCCTTTTCTACATGAGAGTGGTAGTCTTCTGTGATTAACGTATTCTTGATCTGTTTACACGCACTGGACCTGTTTGGTACAAAATTATGAACAGTCACATTCCTGCTGAACAAATGGAGCAAACCTGCCCCTCCCCTTTTTATAATACCTGCAAACAGGTGTTGAGTAGCAGAGATGGCATGGCACAGTGCAAAAGTCAACCCGAAATGCTGTTATTTCTTCAATGTCTTAAAGATTGTGGATTATAGACAGTAATCGAAACAATCAGAAAATATTCAAGCCTGTTTCCTGTAGTGGATGGATGGATGGATGACAGACAGGTGACAGCTCTGTCTTCTCCACAGGTGCTTTCGGAGGCCACCAATGAGCCGGGATTCTGTGCTTTCTATGAAGAGTGTGGCCGTAACCCCACCGTAGGCGGGAGCCTCATTCCTCCTATTGTCCCATGTCTCGATCCCAGCCCCGCCCGACACCTCACCGGGGAGCACTACAGGAGGTTCAAGCAGGTTTGTTTATATAATTGAAGACGATGAGTGTTAATCTTTGTTCATGAGCTTGTTTAAATAATCGGGTATTCTTTAGAAAAAAAACAATTCATTCTTGCCGCAGGTGTGTCCCATGTTGGACCGTGGCGAGACCAACACGTTTGCCTGCTGCTCTCTGAAACAGCTCTCATCTTTGGAGACGAGCCTGACGCTGTCCAAAGCTTTGCTGGTCCGCTGTCCTTCCTGCGTTGAGAACTTTGCCCATCTGCACTGCATCAACACCTGCAGCCCCAACCAGACGTTGTCGGTAAGGGTCACAAAGGTCATGAACGTCACTAACATCACTAACCAGACGAAGGAGGCGGTGGTGGCCTATCAGTCAATCATCAGCGCCACCTTCGCAGATGCTGCCTTCCAGTCCTGTAAGAACGTCAGAATTCCAGCCACGGGAGGCTTCGCCATCTCCACCATGTGTGGCCGGTACGGTGCCAAGCTTTGCACCGCTCAGCGCTGGTACGACTTCCAGGGGGACTCCAGTAATGGCCTGGCTCCACTGGACATTGACTTTCGACTGATAAAGGAAGACGACACTGCAGGGCTGCCGGAAGGCGTGATTCCTTACAACGGGCGAGCTCTGAAGTGCAACGAGACAACAACAACAGGTGGTCAGGTCTGCTCCTGCCAGGACTGCCAAGAGTCGTGCCCGAGTGTGCCCCCTCTTCCCCTGCCCCCGGGACCCTTCACGTTGTTTGGGACCAATGGATTCCTTGCGATTTCTATTATCTTACTCTGCCTCCTGATTTTAGCTTTCGGGCTCTACCTTATTGTCTCTTGTTTGATGAATTCTAACAATGGAAAAGACGAGGAGAAAGGAAAGGGGAAAGGTAAAATCAAAGACCAGAACAGTAATGAAGTGACTCAGCGGATCATTAAAGCATCAGAGGTGACCTGTGCCGACAGGAACAGCTTGGCTGCCCAAGCCTTCATGAGTTTGCAGTTCCAGCGTTGGGGAACCTTCATGGCCTCCTACCCCCTCACGGTAAGCATGTTCACAAGAATCTGTGAAACTGCTCCAACAAAGCTCCGCTTGTTATTGCTAGAAAAAACATTCTCAGAAAGCATTTCTTAGTTCTGAACACTGTTTAATCTTCATTCAAGGTTCTCTTGGTCACGGCTATTGTTGTGGCTGTTTTCTCTGCCGGCCTCAAGTCCATCGAGCTCACTACTGATCCGGTCGAGCTCTGGTCTGCTCCCAACAGCAGGGCCCGCCAGGAAAAAGACTTCCACGACGCCCACTTCACCCCCTTCTTTCGGACAAACCAGCTGATCCTGACAGCACCACAGAGAAAAGGTCACATTTACGACTCTTTGCTGTTCGGGAAGCAGAACTTCAGCGGGCTCGTATCTAAAGACCTCATCATTGAGCTGCTGGAGCTCCAGACAAAAATACAGGTAAAGACCATATGATCGAAATGGACTCTTTGTTAAAAAAAAAAGAAAAAAAAGCAGTGTGTTATTTTGATTTATTCTTGTGTTTATTTTGCCATTTTGTAGAAAATTGAGTTCTGGTCAAAGGATCTGAACCGCACAGCGAGCCTGAAGGATGTGTGTTACGCACCTCTGAATCCCTCCAACCCTTCCCTGACTGACTGTGCTGTCAACAGCCTGCCACAGTACTTCCAGAACAGCCTGGACAACATTAACGCAAAAGTGAACATGACTGAGCTGGGAGTGACCAAAGAGGTAGACTGGAGAGACCACCTCATCTACTGTCTCAAGTAAGGATCTACTTAAAAGAACAGCATTTTATGAGTTGTCCATGAACCTACCATTTAAAGGCACAACCTTCCCCTTCTTCTGCCTTTCCTCAAGCTCTCCACTGTCCTTCAAAGACATCACTGATTTAGGAATGAGCTGCATGGCTGATTACGGAGCTCCAGTCTTCTCCTTTCTGGCTGTGGGAGGCTATGAGAGTGAGTGGCATTTAACACCTTTACAGTTATTCATTAAAATTTGCCCAACACACACACACACACACACAGAGAGAACACATTTTTAACTAACTTAAGCTGTGTGCGTCACGCTTCTTCTAGACGAGGAATACACCAACTCCGAAGCTTTCATCATGACCTTCTCCCTGAACAACTACCTTCGTGACGACCCCAAGTTCAAAGTGGCTTTGCAGTGGGAGAAGGAGTTTCTCAAGATTGTCCAGGAATACCAGAGAAATCCAGCTGCAAACTTTACCTTTGCATACATGGCAGAGGTACAGTAAGATTATTTCTTCTGACAAGTAGTTTATTGAAGGCACTGGTCACATGAACGTTTTGTGAGTCTGGAAATTGAAGTTGGGTTTTGTGTCATCATTGACCTTTTTCATCTCTTCTTCTCCTGCCTGTGATCTTTTAAAAAAAGGAGTTATGACTTTGCTTCAAATAAATTAAAAGAAATCTATTACCACAGGTTTTTTAAGGGGAGCATTGAGTTTTCTCATTTTTCTCTGACCTCTTTGATTGGTTTCTCCCTGCCTGCAGCGGTCCCTAGAGGATGAAATCAATCGAACGACAGCAGAAGATATCCCCATCTTTATGATCAGCTACGCCGTAATCTTTGTTTATATTGCTGTGGCGCTGGGGGAGTACAACTCATGGAAACGCATACTGGTAAGGCTTTCAACTTCCCATCACACAACTTCTTTACTCAGTAAAGGCTGGTCAGTCTACCACTTTAGTCCAGAGTGGTCAACAAATATTATCTCCAATATCTAAATTTGACTAAACTGCAGACTGGCGTTTGGGTAAAATTCGTTGGAAAATATCAGCATATCGAATATCAGCAAAAAGGCAATATTGTGCATCCCAATCGGAAACTAATTTCTACAAAACAAAGTGCCGTCTGATCAGCCTCTTTCCCGTGTAGAAACTTAGACCTATTAAGCTGTTGCCGCATTACTTTGTTTTACTATAAAAGCAGACGTGCACAGCATGTGTCCTCAATGAAACGGGCCTTTATCAAGACCAAAGAATTGATGAAACCATGCTTATCACGTACAGTGATAAGCAGAAGCTACCACAGCATGCTTATGTCAGATGTACGCTTCTTATCTTGACAGTGAACATGTACAGTGAGTTCATTATCCATCCAAGTTTTATAATGTAGAAAAGTTAATACTGTAGAAGATATAGGGAACAATAGTTACAGAGCTGAATGTATATCTATATTCTTATCTCTGTCCTTCAGGTGGACTCCAAGTTTTTGGTGGGTTTGGGTGGGATCTTGGTGGTCGGCTGTTCTGTCCTGGCCTCTATGGGTTTCTACTCGTGGATCGGTATCCCGTCCTCGCTGGTCATCCTGCAGGTCGTGCCCTTCTTGGTGCTCGCTGTTGGGGCTGACAACATCTTTATCTTTGTTCTGGAGTACCAGGTGAACGCACAATGAATCAAGTGTTGCAGATTGTTTATGATTTAGATCTTTTTTTTTTAATTTGTTTATCAATGCTGCCTTGTGTTCTTGCAGAGGGACGCACGGAGGTCTGGAGAGACGAGAGAGGAGCAGATTGGTCGTGTGCTTGGACAGGTTGCTCCCAGCATGCTCCTGTGCAGCCTCTCTGAGTCTGTCTGCTTCTTTTTAGGTGGGAACATTCAACACTGTAAACAAAACAAAGGTTGAGAGACATCTAATGGCTGACAAATCTCTGACCTAGTTTCTGTTTTGCTCTACCAGGGGCCCTGTCAACCATGCCAGCAGTGAAGTCCTTTGCACTGTATGCTGCTTTGGCTGTGCTCATGGATTTTGTCCTCCAGATGACTGCCTTTGTGGCACTTCTGTCTCTGGATGCTCGGCGCCAAGATAGCAACCGCTGTGAACTACTGTGTTGTGTTTCTGTATCAACGCAACGTCCCAACAAGCCAAACGAGGGCTTTTTACTGCCTTTCATGAGGAAATACTATGCCCCCGTCCTGCTGCACAGATACACCCGGGTCATAGTGGTAAGACAACTCACTCAGTTGTTCCTTTTAATGATAATTTCAGTAAACTCAAATCTAGAGAAATGAACTTACACTTGCTAACCTGGCTTGTGATGAGAGATGCTTTAACTTGATATTTGTTCAACACATCCGTCTTTGTGTTCTCTTCAGATGTTGGTTTTCATCTTCATGTTCTGCGCGTCCATATTCCTCATGCTGAATGTGAAAGTTGGTCTAGATCAGGAGCTGGCCATGCCACAGGTCCGTAAGAGCTGCTTTATTCCCGACTAATGAACAACGTTTTCGGCTCAACCTCACAAAGGCTGTTCTGTTTCGCTGCAGGGATCTTACATGCTGGACTATTTTCAGTACCTGTACAAATACTTTGAAGTGGGTGTTCCCGTTTATTTTGTAACAAAGAGGGGATTTGACTTCACCCAAGTGGAGGGCATGAACGCGGTCTGTTCCAGCGTCGGCTGTGATCAGTTCTCAATGACCCAGAAGATCCGTTATGCCACAGACTACCCAGACCGGTGAGACAACAGATTCTTATTCTTTTTTAAATCGCCACAATAAGAAACAGACCAAATTTTTGTGTCAGCCATTTCCTTTTTTCTCTCCGCTTGTGTTCTTCTCTTTGCTATAATTTCTGCCTGACAAAGCCTTGAACCTGATGATCTTGTAGTTGTAACCTCTGGCATCCAAGCCAATCAGATAAGTTAATAACAAACTCAGCTGGGTGAAAGCCACTGAACAGATAATTTGTGCCTCTATCTGATTGTTCCAAGCAGAGAGAACAAACCTCCCAAATACCCTGTTTACATATTCAAATATGTGTACTGGGAGCATTCCTGCTCCCTAAAAAGCATTGTTTATGTAGTTTTCTTCCAGACACATGCAGTGTGTTTGAGCACAACGCTGACAGCCGAGGTGCTCACTGTGAGACATCTTAAAACCCTGTCACCAAGAATACATGTCTCAATATTATTGATGAGCATAACAAACAACATGTTTCATTTTTCTGGAGACAAATTAGAAATTATGGAGGTAATTTGTGGCTGGCACCAGGACTCATTTACTGGCAGAAAGGGGGAATGCCAGCCTGACAGACATTGAATGCTCCTAACTTCTTATCTTTCATTTTTTAAATGAGTAATTAAAAATATTTCAATAAAGCTAAGTACGAAGAAAGAGCAAGTGAAGAGTTAGAATAGGGACATAAATGCTTTTTTCACCACAGCTTCTTACCTTTTGCTTATATTCAGCTGACGAGCTCAAACACATTGATTATTTCTCTTGAAAGCTCACGGTAGGCGGTTTTTGTGACCTTTGATTTTACGTTTCCTTTTTTATCAGTCTAAGCTAACGTGTTGTTGGTTGTAGCTTCATGTGTATTAGTACAGTGTACTCTGAGTCGAGTTGTACTCAGAATTTCAATTATATTCAGGTGTTCTTAGCACATACAGTATGATCACATGTAACAAAACTCAAAAAAAAAAAATCTACATTTGAATACCATTCCAGTACTGTCAGTGTGTTCAAAGCGAATAAAGCTGGACCATTTTGTTTATGGCGTTACACTGGGAGTGACCACAATAAACAGGGTTGTCATGACGACAGAGGATATAAAAAGTCTACACACCCCTGTTAGAATACCAGGTTTTTCAGGTGTAAAAGAAATGAGAACAATAAATTATTTCAAAAGTTGTTCCATCTTTACTGTTAAATATATATAAATATATCCTGTACAACTCCATTGGAAACATGGAGGGAAATATTTTTAAAAACATGCATTAATATGGCTGCATACGTGTGCACACCCTTAAACTAATAAGTTGTTGAAACGCCTTTCAATTTAATTTCAGCCTTCCTTGCTCTTGGGAACTCACCTGGCACCAGTTAAAGTGACTCTGATCAACCTGAAATAAAGTTTAGCAGGATTTCACTGGCATTTAATCAATCAGTTACGAAAGAAAGTTGTGTTTTACATGTGACAACATTCTCCTCTGTCCTTCATGTGTCTGGATTATGGGGAAGGGAAAGAAAAAGATCCAGGTCCAGCTAAAGCTTGCTATAGGTCCCAGAAGCCTGTGGGAAATGGTGTCTGCAGGAACAAGACTATGAATCACCAAAAGAACACCACAGTGAAACCTGTGTTTTCAGCTTCACAGTGAAACATGGTGGGGGCAGCATCATAATGTGGGCTTGATTTTCTTCAGCTGGAACTGGAATTATGAGTAGCTATTAATACCTGTTTATTGTGGCTTAAAATGTTCAGGTAAAAAGCTGAAGATGAAGAGAATTTTTTTTTTTTTTCAAAAGGGCAATAGCCAAAAACAAAAAAAATAAAGGTTTTGCAATGTCCCAGACAGAGTCTAGACCTAAATTTGATTTAAAAAATTCATGTGGTGACCTGATGTGGAGATGCACTCACAATCTGACAGATTTTGAGCTCTTTTGCAAGGAAGAGTGGACAAATATGACCAAGGTCTGCTGATACACTCCTTCCCAAGCAGACTGAAGGCTGTAATTAAATCAGAAAGTGGTTTAACAAAGTATTTAAGGGTGTGCACACCTATGCATCCAGCTTATTGCATCTTTTAATTTTCTTATATTGTGTTAGTTTGTTTTTGGACATGTGCAGGGGAAGGATAGTGAATGTATTAGACAAAGGATGTTAAACACGGAGCTACGAGAGAGGAGGAAAAGAAGACCTGGACCTTCTGGGATTTTGGGACAATGAGAAGAACATTAATTGTGTTGATATTTACAGTCTGTCCTCCTTTAACTGATGGATGATGTTATCTGCAGATCCTATTTGGCTATTCCTGCTAACTCATGGGTGGATGATTTCATTGACTGGTTAAACCCTGGATCCAAATGTTGTCGCCTCTACACCCTCGGTCCAAATGCTGGACAGTTCTGCCCGGCAAACATATGTGAGAAACGTTCTTAGCTGTATTTTGTTTTGTTTTTTTTGTACACAAGGCATTGTGTTCATTTAAGTAACACCGTTTTCTGCCCACGTGTCACAATAGCTGGTTTTCTCTGTGGACGCAAGTGTATGGTATCTCCTCCAAATGGTGTCGTCAGGCCCACTGTGGACCAATTCAACCGCTTCTTGCCCGACTTCCTGGGTAACAGGCCTGACCTGCAGTGCTCCAAGGGGTGTGTAATGCAGCCGCGCACACGCAGACAGGAACGTCACATCAGGCGAACAACAATCTCACTCTTTCTGGTCTCGTTACAGCGGTCTAGGAGCCTATGACACATCAGTGGTGACAGATGAACGAGGAGAAATAATAGGCACGTTATCTTGGTTATTTCAGAGGTGTTCTGTTTATTAATGCAGGACTGGTGCTAGTAAGTCTTTTCTCCCGTTGTAGCCTCTCGGTTCATGGCGTACCACACAACTCTGACTAACTCTCAGGAGTTCACTGCCGCTCTGCTGAGAACCAGAGAGCTGGCCAAAGAAATCACCAAAAGCATGAGGAAAGTTCCAGGAACCTCACCGGACTTTGAAGTGTTTCCTTACACGTATGTATTTTTGTTTAACTTCTAAAAGTCTGCAAACTGCCCCGCTTTCCTAAAAGAAATCTTCATATGAAATTAGCCATGACGTTCAAGCCGCCTCTGATCATTCTCTGCTTCTTCCAGGGTCACTAATGTGTTTTATGAGCAGTACCTGACTATCGTGCCAGAGGGACTCTTCAACATCTCTCTGTGTCTGCTGCCAACCTTCGTGGTTTGCTGCCTGCTGTTGGGTTTGGACCTGCGCTCCGGCCTCCTGAACCTGCTCACCATCATCATGATCACCGTGGACACCGTCGGCGTCATGACGTTGTGGAGCATTGATTACAACGCGGTGGCCCTGATCAATCTGGTCACGGTAAGAAAATGTCTCTAATGGGGATGTCAGGGGTACTGAAAGTTTTTTTTTTTTCTTTTATTAATAGGAATTGCAAAACACCAGTGTCTGAGTAAACAGTGACAAAAATTTATAAACTTTTCTGAAAAACAGCACAAAATGTTGGCGATTGTTTCTGCACTTATGGGTCATAAACCGACTTCAGGGCACAAATCTTAAAATTATCCATCCATCCATCCATCCATTCTCTTCCGCTTATCCGGGGTCGGGTCGCGGGGGCAGCAGCCTAAGCAGGGAGACCCAGACTTCCCTCTCCCCAGCCACTTGGGCCAGCTCCTCCGGGGGAATCCCAAGGCGTT
>NC_051430.1:12936740-12950132 GCF_001649575.2 Kryptolebias marmoratus | reverse complement strand
AGTGTCCAACCCCTCTCAAGGAGACTGGTTCCAGAGCCAGAGCCGTGTGTTGAGGTGAGCCCGACTATTTCTAGCCGGAACCTCTCAACCTCACACACCAGCTCAGGCTCCTTCCCCACCAGAGAGGTGGGGAACAAACAAAACATCATCAGAACTGGTGGGCGACCCTTAAAACTGAGTAACTACAGCACAGTCTGCTTTCTAGGAATGAAACTGTAGAAATCCCTGCCTGAACATGATGTTGAATGGTTTAAATAGGATCTGTTTAAAAAAATGTTAGTATTTGAAGGCAGATAAAGTTAATCCCTCCAGCTTCCTTCATGGTCTTGACTGAGAAACAAATAAATGTGTAGAAGTTAAATAAACTGTGTCCACCAGTTGTCTGAAAAAGAGGACAGCTTTATAAATTCACAGTGGGTGTTATGTGACAATCATTTTCACATCTTAAGAAATTAAAGGCCTAAGGTGGCCATTTTGAATGAGGTTGCCTCCAAAAGGTAATCAGGTGTAGATGTAAATCCAATGATTAGTTTCTAAAGGTTTTATTGAAATTTGTTGGCTGGTTCTTGAGATATTCTGCTAACACACACACTGACACAGGCAAAAACATTATTGTCTATCGTCACTTTTAGGCCGAGGGAAGTAATAACTTAAGAGATAACCTAAGAGTGCAAATAAGGACAAACTCTGACTGAACACCTGGATATTTATCCTGTCTAGTGACGTCTTACTTCACATGTTTTATAATCTGTGGTGTTTGCAGGCTGTGGGCATCTCGGTGGAGTTTGTGTCCCATATGACGAGATCCTTTGCTCTCAGCATCAAGCCCGGCCACGTGGAAAGAGCCATGGAGGCTACAGCCACTATGGGCAGCGCAGTAAGTAAACTTCAAAAGCTCACGGCTTCAAACTTTTCAGCCTGACTTAAGAGAACCAAACACAGAGCTCCATTCGGTTTAAAGCTAATTGTGTCGTCGTGCTCAATGCATCTTAGAGTCACAGAGTGGCTTAATAAGAGTCCAATAAGCCTCTTTTGTTCCCTGAAGGTGTTTGCTGGTGTAGCGATGACCAACCTGCCAGGCATCCTCGTGCTGGCTTTTGCCAAAGCTCAGCTCATCCAGATTTTCTTCTTCCGGTTAAATCTCGTCATCACACTTTTGGGGATGGCTCACGGACTCGTATTCCTCCCTGTGCTGCTCAGTTACTTTGGTATGTACAGTTTTTTTTCTTCTTTTCTTCTTGATTTTGACAGCGAAACAAAGAGTTCCTGTGAAAGTGGGGGCTAAATGACGCTGGTTGTTTTGCTCAGGTCCTGGTGTGAACAAAGCAGTGCTGTTTCAGCTCCAGCAGGCCAAACCAAACCTGGAGATGACGAGCAATATGCAAGAAATCTATGACAACGTCAGCTACGAAGAGACCGAAATAAAACAGGAGCCGGTCTCTCACAACAGAAGCGATCCCGCCGACGCCAGCAGACCGTCACAAGTCATAGGGGAAAGAATCGATCGTTTCTGAGCATCAACCACAAAAACTGTTTTCAAGCTTTGAGTAAAATACACACAGAGAGCAAGAACGGACACACAGCAAACGTGAAGTCGTGTTTTTGGCTTCAAATGGAAATCATTAACCCAACTAAGTACCTCAATCAAAACTGGGCTTGTGGGATAGATGATAACAACACAGTTGTGCAATAATTCTGGTAATAATGCAACAACGGGCTACTGCAATGACAGTCGACAACAAGTTGGATCTTGAATTTTGTATCTTTTTTGTGTGTGTGCTGAATGCAGTTATTTTGTGTGAGTGTGAAAACCTATGGGCACTGTTTAGAGAGATTTACAGGAACACACACTCCAGCATTTCATAGTTTCTTCAAATGGTGTCATAACTAGAAAAGGTTAAATCATCAAAAATTGTTAAGTGGACAAATGTTTATATTTAAACTGTTTTGCCACAATATTTTACTTTTATGACAAGTAATTTGACGTTACAAACGTAATGCAAACAAAAAAGAAAAGAATTATTAGGTTTTATTGTGTTTCTAATTTATTTTTTTCAAACGACACGTGTTAAAATGTATTTCCTGATTTCAAATCTGTAAGTATTTACTTCCACAGCAGTCATGGCACATTAGTTGGTACCTTTTTAAAAGTCTTCGTTGTTCAGTTACACAAGTACTGAAGGCGATGCTAATTTATTCAAGGCTGTTTGTACTTTTTTTAACAGAAAAAGCTAAAAAATGCAAACTTCTTGTAAACGGAGTTCTTCAAAAGGCTAAACTAAAATAAAAACTGGTTTGAGGCAGTTTTTTTTTAAATTACCATGTAGTTGAATTGTGTAATGTCATTTTGTTTGTGCAGCCAAAGGCGTTCCCCAGGGATGACTCCTCGGTCCATTTTGATTTGTTTTACATACCAACAAACCTGATAGAGAAATATCAAATGCTGATTTGTACTTTTATGCTGATTATACTGTGATGTTACATCAGTACCTTTTCAGACAATTTACTTGGCTTTATCCCTTCTTGTCTACAAATTTGCACTTTACAAAATATACGTGAGGTTATTGCATCCGTTCACAAGAGTTGGTCCTGCTGGCTGTACCCAACGATTGGTAGGATTTCTTCATATTGGCCACGTCTTCAATCTGCAGGTGGTAAATGTCGAGTAAGGTATTTAAATATGCCGCCCTCCACTCGGCTTCAAAACCACCTGAAATTAAAGGAACTCGTCTCATTTGGTGATTTTCAACTAATTTTAAACATTCTACGCTGGAGGCGGAAGGTTTTCTTTGTTTTCCTCGAGCAAAAGGTCCAGAATAAATATGTTTAAGTTCTTTTAGTGACAACTCTGCTAGTTTTCATCACTCAGCGTTGTCTTGTGTTGAAACTGAGCTGATAGGTGAAGGGGACTGTATTACGCTTGTACTCCTCTTTACAACAAACTTTCTGATACCAGTCTTTGGCAATGGAAACCATCTTAATCCCGTGGGATCGTTCCTATTAATATTTCCTGTTTTTGTCACGACTATGGCACCATCACTACAGGACACCTTTCAAAAACAGGAAATCTTTCAGGTGTTTCAGATTTTGTTTTTATTAACAATGCATCCCTTTGATAGGACTGTATGTTTCTTTAGGTCGACAATGCCCTCAAAAACATACTATACACATTATACAAGGGAAACCACAATTCAGGCAAAAAAAAAAAAAAAAGAAAAAAAAATTAAATTATTATACAGTCTTGAGGAAAAATATAAAATTTTTCTTCTTCTCTGGTTGAGCTCACTATGGTACAGACATATAATAAATAGATCAGGTCTGACATCACTCAGCAGATCTATGAATCATCTCTCTACGAGTCCATTTGTGTAGCAGCATTATAGCAAAAACAAGCCTACGGAAACCGAGAACCCCGTTTCCATGGAAACCTTTTACATATCCTTTAGTCATCGCACTGCACCGCTCTCCTCCTCACCAAATGACACATAGTGATATATTGCATTGTGGAAACAGATCCTGGGGTAACTATAGTCCTACGATGTATGGCAGCGTGTGATGGCAACCTATTTCAAGAAGGGGGAAAAAAAAAAAAGGTTTTCAAAGCCAGAAGTACGTCGGGGTGGCGTCACAACTTTGCCATGCTTGTTGAACATGCAGTAAAGGTGAAGAGCGGAGGTAAGAAGGCATTGTGATAAGAAGCTGCGAGGTTTATGAAAGAGTTTGGAAACGTCTGTGTGCAGTTCGGTGCTGGAAATGTCATCAACCATTCGACAAGTAACTTACACAAGTGAGCGTCTTTCAGAAGACCACCTTCGTGAGGCGAAGCAGAAATGCAATGGCTGAAGAAAAAATATTAAAAAGGTCCTAAGCAAGTAAAGGATGGAACAAACTACCATTAACTTACATGCTATGCGTCTTATCTACTGAGTAAAGGTGGTAGATATAATGCTTTAGAAAATACAATATTAGTGATGTTTTGATTGTCTGTGACAGAAGAAATAGAAAGGTAATGAGCTGTCTTCTGTCAAGAGGCTAAAAGTTGTAGGAGGTGGTGAGGAAAGAGAAGCAAAAGCACATATCTGGCTAAAACGGATCACAAGTGGGATAAGAACCAGGAAGGCTCGAGTTAAGAGTTAAAAACAGCAGGATTCCTCTGTAGTGTTTTAGTTGAAGAAAAGAACGCAAGGTCTGAGGAACCTCCAGGTAGACCGGACAACATGCCTTATTCATTCCATGACAGAAAAGCCACCTAATCTGTAAAAGAACATGATACATGGTTTTAAAACAAGTTGTCCTAATGATCCAGCTTGTCCTTTAGCATTATAATGAAGTATCAGTGAGTGTTGCTCGAGACTGTCAACCCCATGTGAGAACAGCATTCGGTCAAACCGCTCCCTGTTGTTGTTGTGTTGGTGAATTTTGTTTTTACAGAAACTGACGTCTTTTTGTTTCCAGCTCATATTTGCTCGAAGAACTTTGGGTGATGACCATCTCTCTCTTTTTGTTTTGTTTTTTTTTTCCTTGGCGACGATACTCCAATATTTTCCCGTCCTCAGAGCCTCAGTCTTGCTTTCTTTCCATGATTGTTAGGAGCCGGGACTGCAGCTGTGCACAGAAACAGGGTGGGGCGGGGAGGATCAGGACTCCGCGGGAGGGTTAACGTCCTCTTCGACAGGTTTTGGTTGCTTCGTCAGCATTGCCTCTGCTTCCTCGTACATCTGAGAGAAGGATGAGCAAAGGTTAAAATAAAGGTTAAAATACCCAACAAAAAGAAGCGGCCTGATTCAGAAAAGGCAGAGAGGGGATCGTCTGATCTCTTACTGGCATAAACTGCACGTCCTGGAAGAGCTCTTGTATGAAGCGTCTTGAGGTCAGGCGAAACATACAGTGGGCTAAGAGGTGCGAAACCTCGGAGTACAGGCAAATGTCATCAAACGCATACGGAAACTTTTCTTTTATCCTGAAGAAAAGAAAAAAAGCCTTTTAGAACAATTGTAACTGATTTGAAATAATTAAACCACTAACAAGTACAACATATATAAATCATTTTGTATTTATGCAAAGTCCTGCTGGGAAACTCCATGTCCTGGTATTCACTGTGACATGAACCCATTTAATCCATCATGAAGCTGAAACTTCACCCCCTGACGCAGCTACACGACACTGAGCAGGTGGTTTTATTGTTACGGCTGACTGCTGTGAGGTTTGTAGACAGAAAAAAAAAAGGACTTTACGTCAGTAGTCCTGTTTCGTGGCCCTTGGTTCCCACGGAGGAGCTGAGATTGATGATGAGGCGGAGAATCTCCTTCCTCAGCAAGACTCGAGAAGCAGGGCCGTCCTCAGATATTGCCTTTCCACCTGGAGAAGACATTTTAACTTTTGTTACCTTCAAGAAAATTAATTCCATCATTGCTTTATTCCTTATTCGTCATAAGTATTTATTTATTTTTTGTTCCGTCAAGTTAAAGTGTTTTTGTTCTTGTGAGAAGATATACTGTAGTAACAGCACAGACAAACTGAAACCCTAAAATATTGATGATCAGATTCTTCTGGCTGGAAACTGCATCAGAAATTGAGTACAAAGCTTTTGAAGATATTTTGAGCTGCAGATGATGAGATATTCAAAGTCACTGTTGCCCCCGTCTCAACCTTTTTGAGATGTGTTGCTGCCATCAAATTCAAAATGACCTTATTTATCCTAAAAATGGTCTCATTTCTTAGTTTAAACATTCAATATGTTTACGGTATCAGAGCTCTTACCAATGACAATGTCACCAGGTGTGGGCGTGCTGCAGATTGAGCCTTGCGACACGGCAGCGTCACTGCAGCCTGACACCCCGGAGAACTTGGACTGGGGCATCACCTCCAGACGATGACCACTCTGACCGCCCCATGACGGGAAGTCAACATAATCTGTGAAGAAAAGTAAGAAGTTCTCATTATTCTGTAGTGAGTTTAGAGCAGATCCACGTAACATGAGAAGGTGTGTGCTTGGGCCCTCACCTGTGCGAGGGTGTGTGTTGTTGATCTGTGGCTTTGTGGGATATCCGAGGACGATGGCTCCCACGCAGTAGAGGCAGTTTTCATCAGTGTGATCCTGCAGGCCCGTCTCCTCTGAACCCACCATGTGGTTGGGAGTGTCACCTCGGCACACGATCAGCTCAGAGATGCTGAACTGCTGCTTCAGTAACGGGACAGCAGGCCGATCCCCTAACGAGGTAATCACAAACACATTTGTTTGAAAATCCTTTTCCACTTGCAAGTTCATCAGGTGAACGGGTGCAAGCAGATTTATACCGTCTCCATCACCAAAGAGGAAGTGTTTCCGCTCCTCTGAAGGTGGGCTGATCCTCTGCTGAAAGTAGGTCGGATCTCTAATGTGGAACATGTCGTTGATGTTCATCGGCAGCGCTAGGCCAATGTAGTCATCATTACACCCAAAGGTGGCGCTGGAGACCATTGAGCGCACTGAAGAGCAGCGGTGCAGGGTGCTTTGGTTGATGGGGCTGAGTAGTTCCTCTTTATCCAGAGAGGCGAAGCTGAGAGCTTTCAGAAACCTAGGAAGGGCAAGAGGAGAGGTGCGTGAGAGGATCCGGGGGGAGAGACTGGGAGAGAATAGGAACATGTTGGATAAAACCACAGAGATGGGGATCTGTTAAACTCAGCAGCTTCACATAGAACAATCAGCAAAATGGAGGCAAACATTTAAAGATCGAGGCAAGAGATTCGATGTCTCTCCATGTTTTCTGAAGATTTTTTTTTATAATAAGCAGGACTGAGGTTCTGTGATTTGACAACCGGAAACATTCCCATCTTTCATTCTTGTCCTCTGTACTAGAACTGTCCATACTCACCGTTTTGTTTTTAAATGCAACAATGAACCTAAATAAAATCTACGCAATGAAAGCGTGAACAACGGAGTCACCAAACAGGGCCGAACTCTAAAAACAGCACCAGTCTACATGGAGCTCACTCATACTACAGGTCCAAGTAACTCCAGGCACTGAGCTGTTACTATTCTAGTAAAAGCAGAAACAATCAAAGCTAGAAGGAGCGTCTCTACTAAGGAGGACACTGGGTAGGTCCACCCACCGCGGTACAAGTGTTCGGGACAGCCTGCGGTATGGACTTGGGACCGTAGGTTCTGGACAGGTACGCCTCCTATCTGATAGCCTGACAGAGTATAAAGTGCACAAGTAGACACTCTCACATCTGTCATGGCCAAGGCAGAATGATAATAGAAAAAAAACACTAACATAACTGCTAAAGCTACGTTAAAGCAGAAAAAAATATATCAGAATGTTGTTTGGGGATTAGTGAAGACTACCCTTTGCACAAAAAAAACAAGCATCATAAAGAAAATGCACCTTCCAGCCCCTGACCCACCTGCGAGGAGTTAACCTGGAGTCCAGGCTGCCGGTCTTCATGGTGATGGTGTCTGTGAACAGCACATCTTTGGCAGGTGAAGCCAGCGCTTCGCTGTGGGACAAAGACGGGTGTATCCTCTGCTGCTGCAGCCTCTTCAGCGTGGCGTAACCCAGCGCGTCTCTCGGGCTGGTGTACATGAAGCTGCAATCGGCCAGGCTTTTAATGGTGGTCACCGAGGGGGACTTGAGAGACTGAGCTCGGCGGGGCAGAGTGTGCGAGGAGCCCGGTGGTACCAGAGAGACATTGGAGGACTTGGACGCGGACATGTGGTTCGTCTGAGCCTGGGGGCTGAGGGAGGAGAGCGTTTTCACAGTTTTGGCAGACACAACAGTGTTGAGGCTCACGCAGTCAGAGGAATCCGGTTCGGGCTGCTCAGGGTTCCCAACCGTCTCCCGGGAGGGGCTGGAGCTCATGGAGCTGATGCCGCTGGTTGTGGTGTCCGTGTTAAAGCTCTGACTGCGGCTTTTAAACTGAGTACCCCCGCCACCTCCTCCCACGTTGCCTCCGCTAGAAGAGGAGCCGCCATCTCCGGCTAGACGCTCTCGGCTGCTCTGCTCCCTCTCCCGGCCGTGCTGCTCCATGGCCCCGTGTCCGCCTAAACCACTGAGTCCGAGGCCCGAGCCTCCTCCTCCCCTCACCAGCCTGCCATCCACAAGCTGCTCCTCAGAGCCCCCCCTGGTCCCAACAAAAGACGTCTCCAGGCTGACCGTCGGACTCTTTGGCATTCCTCTGCCGTTAAACACCGAGGTGAAGACATCCCCCTGGTTTGGGCTGTAAATGGAGGGCTCGGTCACTGTCCTGTTCCGTCTCAGGCTATCAGTCTTCACCTCGGTAGGGGTGCGGGAGCCCGAAGAGGCTTTAGGATCACTAGTAGAGCGCAGTTTCTTGCTGGGGAGGGACAGCGAGTTCAGGAAGCGGGAGCGAACAAAACGCGAAGAAGCTAAGATTGTGAAGGGGCTGCGATCTTTGACTGCTTTGGAGTGTATGAAGAATTCGGACGAGTCCAGAACGTCACACTTGTCATCATCCAGGATGTACATGTCTGGTATTAAAAAGAGAGGACAGCGTTAGAAACACAGCAGGGGCTAAAAAGTTAAGTGAAACTTCATGTCCCAATGTGCTTTATGCATCAAATCAATACAGAGGTCGAAACATTTGAATTTTTTAATATAAATACTTCCTGTGGGGGTTTCTCTCATATCTAAAAGGCAGTATATTTCATGTTTTTAGGGCACAAAAGCAGAAAGCAGCTTCCCCTGATTGGGAATGAGGCATGACTAAGTTACCTGCGGACCTGTGTGGGCCGAGTGGTGTAGGACTGGTTAACAAGTCACTTATCTACTGTGGTGTACGGTCATTTAATGCTTTATATACAAGCAATACGATTTTAAATTTGATTCTGCTTTCATCGGGAAGCCGGTGCAGGGATCTTAGAAGAAATGTAACATGGTCAAATTAGTATTTGTGAGATTATGAGCAGCAGCATTTTGAATCAGCTGTCGTCTGCGAGGTTTATAAAAAGGCCAAAATAATAGTTAGACCTACTTGATTAAATACATAAATTAACTTTTCAAAGTCAATTTTTAATACAAACCTTTTAAGTTTTGAAATGCTTGTCAAATGATAGAAAGCCAATTCCATGATAAGATTAATAGGACTAACAAGATTCATGTCTGGTATTACATTGCAATTTGTGCTTCATTTTTGCAAAAGGCAAATGTTCACCACAAATGTGTCAGAAACACTCCGTAACGATGGCGGTCAGAGATTTAACAGGAGTTTTGCCTGACAGTCTGGAGATGTTGGTGAAAACGTAAACAACATGATACGTACTTGGTTGAGACTCGCTCTCACTGTTGTGGCGGGAGCTGGTGGATTCTGAGTTCAGACTGAGCGTGCTCGGTACCGAGGAGAGCTCAGAGGTCAGCTGCGTGTCGACCTCGTCGGGAGTGACGGGCCACAGCGTCCGGCGACTGTGTCTGACCGCATCCCAACCGTACTGCTTGAGCACCTCGCAACCCTGCTTGGTCTTGGAAATCACACCGAGGACATAAACACACGTCCTGCGGACAAGACGTTTAATGATATGAAACTCGATGCCGTTAACCCTCCGTCTGCTGACAGAGTGTGGCTGAGTAAAAGTGAGAACTGAGAGAGTTGAGCTTACCCACGCACTGACAGCACCTCACAGTGCTGAGCCATTGTGAGGATGTCAGGAATGACATTTTCCTCCTGCAGGAGGTTCAGTCCCCAGTTAGAAGAGCCAATGTTGCCCTGAAACAGAAGACAACACACAGTCAGCGACTGACTAAGCCAGCATTGGTAAAACAGTGGACGAACTGAGGCGTTTAAATGAACAGTATTGCAGACCAGAGCCCAGAGAGCAGCCTTCAGCTGTTTAATGCCCTCCCAGTTGTCCAGCATCGGGGAGCGCACCATGTAGCTGAGGTCTGGAACTACATTCTTCAGATAAATGAAAACAGACAAATATTAGAAAATCTGCCAGAGGAATGAAATACAGGTGAGAACAAAGAGAGACGTGGAACAGCTGAGGAATGATCCTGATTAAAGGAACCCTTACCTGAGCCTCCAACAGATGGCAGCCGGTCTTATCATGGACCAGCTGACCGTACAAGTGCACAGGTAGATAGACATTTGGTCTTTGTAACCTGGAGACACAACCCCCCCAAAAAATTAAACACACAATCAGAAAGATAATCTCACTCCTGCAGACAGCCAGGCGCTAACCAATTCTGCCGCCTCACCTTTGGTTGCTGCGTCTGACGTAGTTGTCTCCGTCGACGGGTTTGCGGTACGTTGTTAGTGCTTCGTTGAGCTGCTCCTCTATCAGATCCACATATTTAAGGTTGTACTCCTGCAATGCAGAGATTAAAGAACAGAACATCAACTTCTGTTAGTATTTGGTTTTGCCATGGCTTAATTTGTAAAAAACAAAAAAAACGTCCTGAGGTCAGACAAGATTTTTATTTTTTTTTGCCATCTGCTGTCAGCTTGACTTGATACCTTGTGCCATTTATCCAGCTGTTTGCTGACATAACCCCTTTCATTGAGGTAGGAGAAACCTTTAGGAATGGACAGGAACCTGAACAACAGACAGGAGGAACGTATAAGAAAGGAGGAGTATAACGCATGTAGGTAGATTCAAAGCCTTACACATCACGTACTCTAGGCTTTTTACTGATAAGAGAAAGACAGACCTGAGGAGCAGCAGAAGGCCTTTGTCTCCTAGGTGGGACACAGCTGGTTTCAGCTGGATCAGAGCATGAAGGTTGGCCTGAAAAACAGCAGAATGGTTACACAACTCAGCAAACTTGATATAATCAAATTTCAGCAATTACCAAAAGCAAAAATATACATTTTGACATACACTTCTGCTGTACAGACAGTAATCTAAGGTGTGCGCGCGTCTTCAGCTACCTTGTCTTCACAGGCCTCATCCAGTATGTCCAGGGCCTCCATGGACACGGCCTTGCTGTGGTCGTGAAGCTGTGTGACCAGGAGCTCCATGCCCCAGCTACTGAAGAACTCCACGCCGGCACGCAGCATCACACGGAGGTGCTTGGTAGCATACAGCCTGCAAACCTGCTCAGCAAGACAGGAAGAGACGATTCTTTAGCAGATTTAATATTTAGCAGGAGTTTGTTGTTATATGAACACCGACGTGGATGTTCTGTGACCCGTGTGAAATGCAGCATTTTATGAAACGGTACACAAAAAACAGCTTCCCCATTACTACTCTATATGCATTTTAGGTGTGTTGAGGTTTTTTGCTGCCTTACGTCAGTGGCAGCAGTGAGGACCTTCGACAGGATCACTCTGGCCAGACCGTCTCTGCTGTAGTCCAGAGTGGATACAGCAAGTTTCAGCACGGCGTCCTGGTTCTTTACAGAGCACAAGTTCAGCAGGCTGCGAACACCAAATCAAAAGTAGACGCTGTCAGCAGCACGTCTTATTAGATGGAAAAATACATCTGACATCCTGAGACAGCGTGGGCCCAGGAACGCTCAGAACAGCTGCTCACTCACCACTGAAACAGGCCACATTTCTCGAGCAGTTTGACTCCCTGTGGGTGTGCAGAAAGTGTCCCCAGGAAGAGGAAGTAGTGCTGGCTGAGTGTGGTGAGCAGGCCGTTGCTCTGCAGGCTGCGCTCGGGCTTCAGGCCTGAACACGAGGAGAGCCACAACACCATGTCCCTCACAAGGTCCTCCAGATAGCCCTGACCATCCTGGTGACAGCAAGAAGAGACACACGGGGGGGAGGACAGGGGAGGAGGTTCAGAGCGCGACACAAGCTCAAACAGCGTGCGTTTGCGCAAACGTTTTGTACCTCATCCGAGTCCATGAGAAACTCCATGAACTGACACCCAACCACAGTGAGCTGCCTGGCTTTCACGTGATCCAAAGCCAGCCCTGCATACAGTTTACTACTGGGCTTATAGAAGTACAGCAGCCTCCGAACAAACCTGCATTACACAGAAATACGTGTGAATTTGAACCCAAACGTCAGAGAAACTACCTTAAAATGCTGCAGAGTTGGTCTTACCTGTGCATCTGTTCATCCTTGTTGTTCCTGAGGTTTACATTTGGCCACTAAGAGAAAAACAACAACAAAGATCTTTTAGACAGAAGAAAAAAAACAACAATCTGAGTTTGTGTTGCTGCATAAGAAGAGCCTGACCTTCAGGATGGTGGCAATAAGTAACCAGTTCCACTCCAAGTTCTGCTTGTGGTTGAGAATTTGACTCTCTCTCAGGTTTATCATCAGCGTTTCCTCTGTGTCCTAAAAACAGCCACAAACATTTATTCCACAACAGAAACACAGAAAGAACAGAAACTAATTATAGACTAGTGCTGGCTGCAGGAGATTTTTATTCTTTGCTTTAAACATTTTAAACCTGCAGTAAATTACAGACCACTTTACACAATATCTTGGATTATAAAAGTAGAATCCGACAAGCTAGTTAGTCTCCACCTTTATGATGTAGATGTCTCTTTGGGAACGCGAGTGTGAATCTCTGCGGTTGTGCGTCGACACGGACTTGCGAATGATGTGGTCCAAGTAAAGGCTGTGCGGTTTCAAACCTCTCTTCTTCTTCTCGTGGAAACGCTTCAGATTGTTCACTGCTGCACTTGCACGGCTGGAGTAATGCACAACAACAACAAAGGTGGAGAATATTTTCAGGAGTTCAAGGTTCAAAACACACCACTGAGCAATCGGTATTCTTTTGAAATATTTAGTTGTACACAATAGATACAACCCTTGGTAAAAGTTGTGGAATTACCTATCTTGGAAGATGTTCTTTTAATTGTTTAATTTAGTATATAAAAAAGAAAATCAAAGACAGTTTTTTAGAATTCCAACCTTCTAGCATTAAGCAACAATAAAAAAAGAAAGAAATATAATTGTTGTAGTCAGTAACAATTGCTTTTTTTAGATCAAGTAGAGGAAAAATGATGGAATCATGAGAAACACACTGCATCATTAGTACTTTGCTGCACCCCCTCTGGGCATGAACCTAATTAATGACAAACAGTACTCTTCATCAATCTGACCCCAACTGTCTCTTATTGCTGTTTCCAAATCAGTGATTGAGATTTTATGTCTTTTTTTGTTGGAAAGTTTCACGTCCTTTGTCCCATGGTAAGATGCATTTTCATCCTGAAAACTGAAGTTATCGTCACCAAACGTCCTTTCAACTGAAGGAATAAGAAAAGTGTTGTTTATTGTAGATGTAATGACTGCCGCAGGGACGTGCGGTCAGGGGAGGCAGGTGAGGCAGACCCTCCCGTCATCATGACAAGAAAAAAAAAAAAAAATCATAACATAAAATGAATATTAATATTTGTCCACTGATCTTTATGTATGAGTAATTTTCGAACATTTTTATGGTCCAAATCGCATTTTTATAGTCAAAATCGCTGAAATTGCATATTTCCTGTTCTA
>NC_051430.1:12861094-12936229 GCF_001649575.2 Kryptolebias marmoratus | reverse complement strand
TAATGACAAACAGTACTCTTCATCAATCTGACCCCAACTTTCTTATTGCTGTTTCCAGATCAGCAATTGAGATTATGTCTTTTTTTGTTGGAAAGTTTTACGTCCTTTGTCCCATGGTAAGATGCATTTTCATCCTGAAAACTGAAGTTATCATCACCAAACGTCCTTTCAACTGAAGGAATAAGAAAAGTGTTGTTTATTGTAGATGTAATGACTGCCGTCTCCCCCGTGTTTACCTGACATGACTGTGGACATTTACATGTTTTCTTCAGAGGTTTCTGTTTGGGTGTTAACGATGGTTTTGGTTAGAAATCCCATTTCTTTTAGGTGATTTCTTACAGTTCGGTCACAGACACTGACTGCAGTTTCCACCCACTTGTTTCTCATTTGTTTGTTGTGTTTTCTGTGTTCAAGACTTTTGGCTTTATGTTTTCTATACTGATGTTTTGATGTTATCCTTGGTCTGCCAGTATGCTTCTCTTTTCCAACCTTACTATCTTGTTTGTACTTGGTCCAGGTTTTATACACAGCTGACTGGAACAACCCACATCTTTTGCAGCAATCGTGATAATTTCCCTTCTTGACAAAGTTTTATAATCCTCTCCTTTGTTTCAACTAACATGTCTCATGTTGGAGAAATGATTCATGTCTGTCCACTCTGTTCAGCAGCTCTCCAAGGTGTGAACTCTTTTAACGGAGGACTGATTAGCAGATTTAATCTGATGCAGAACTGAAAATTACAGAGTGATTCCATCATTTTTTCCTCTACTTGATCTTAAAAAAGCAACAGTGACTGACTACAGCAATTATATTTCTTACTTTTTATATTATTTCTTAATGCCAGAGGGGTTGAGTTAAATTAAATTATAGTTTAGTGGTGTGTATGTGATACAAAATTAAACAATTAAAAGAACAGTTTTCAAGAGTGATGATTCTATATTTATTAAATTATTCCATAATTTAGAAAAAAAAAAATTCAATTTAGGACAAATTTTCACCACGGATTAACTTCCATTGTTATTTTTACCAGCTTCAATTTGTTTCTTTAATAACTGAGGCCAGTTTTCACTAAATTATAAAAGGCAGATTTTGTTAAAAAAAAAAAAAAACACACAACAAAATAAACACTGGGAAATAAATAATCAAAACTGTTTTTGTTTTCTCTAAAGAATCACTGTACTTAAATCAGCTTTAATGAAACTAATTACTTAAAAAAATATCACCAAGTTTGCTGTTTTTCCTGTTCACGTTCATACAATTTGGCGAAATCATCGAGATATATTATTACTAGAGACAGGACTGGAAGCTGGCAGTTGAAGCCACAAATGATGGGCGCCCCCTTGTGGCTGGATGTAGTACAACTTTAAAGCCCCGTCCCTCCATGGAAACAAATTGGACATTTCCTTGACTTAAAATAAATAAATAAATACACTTCAGATAATTTCTTTTCTTTCAGCTGTTGATTTTTGTTGATTCACATAATTCTTATGTTAGTGTGTCCTAATATGCATTTATAAACACATTTAGTTTAAATTAGTTATTTGAGACTTGAGAAAAGTGTCATGTTATGCTGTAACGACTTGTTAGTGAGTTGGGAGTGTGTGTAGGTGGGACTTTTGTTTCGAGGATACAGTCCTACATTCCTAGTGGACAAACTCCAAACATACAAAATAACAGCAGCACCCCTTAAGAGGAGGACTTAAATTCTGAAGAACAGAAAAAGGTTGAGATGCTTCCTCCATCTTTATTAATGCTGATGGATGAAACAGATGCCTATATGTTCATTGTCTGCTTTTTTATTTTTTTTATCTATTTTTTATGTGCTTCTATGCATATACTTGAACTGAAGTCAAAGACAATCGGGTTAAAAAAAGCAACTCCATAAATTAGCTTTGGGCTTTTATGACTTTAATAATGTCTTATTCCATCAGAGATTCTTATTTGCAGTTTGGAGAAGATTTAATCCAGCTTCCTAATCTTCATCTTCTCACAACCTGAACTTCAAATCCTCAGTAAATCTTAAAGTTAAAGTAGGAAGTCCAAACTTGTTTCGCTTTTGCCTTGTTTTGCTTTGCTATTAACCGCAACAAAAAAAAATAAAAACTTCACTTTCGAAAAAAATCTAGCTGATAAAACTCTAAAAGTCTGCTGTGATAATCTCTTTCTTATTTGTTGAGGAAAAACAGATCGTACTCACAGTCGTTTCTCTTGGGGGATGTCAAATGAGGCTGCCATGTTGATGAGGGTAGGAAGGCAGTGCAGGTGGTGGCTATGGGAATGAGGAAGAATTGTGTTTGCCTATATGAGGAAAAGAAAACAGGTAGCAAATTTAGTCAAAGGATTACAGTAACTAATTATTTGTCACACAGCCCCTTCTTGTTCTGTATGAACCTCACCATGTGTAGAAGATCTCCTAAGAGTATCGTGGCTCTGATAGCAAGCTGGTCATCACTGCTGGTCACAACTTCAACAAGACCCTACAGAGGAGAGGAAGACCTGCTTCAACAGATGCACCACCCCCCGAAAGCTGCTCCGCCTCAGTGCTGTGACAGTCCTAAACCATTCAAGCCGTGCTAGCTTCATACCGTGTCTCAGCTATTTACAATTTAGCTTTATGGCTCCATAAATGGGCTATTAGCTCTGAACGGTAAACAAAAGCTCACCTCTAACAGCCCACTGGTGATGAAGGCAGAAAGCACGAACGCCAGGTAGTTGTCCATCAGGTCAGGCCTATCGACACAAACGGAAACAAATATTTTGTGTCTCTCGTGACCACAGAACTGACTTCAGCCTACTTCTGTTCCGTCTTATTTCTCACCTCGAGCGGGCCCGATGGGGAAGGATGACTTTAGCTTCGGCAGCAACGAACCCATCAGAGAGTCTCCAGGTGTCCTGAAACCTGGCGGGATCTGAAGTGGACCACAGCTAAGATTAGTCTTTACTCTGTGTGTGCAACGCACGGCCCTAATTAGGCTCCAAGATGAACAAAGACAGTCTGAGTACAAAGTACAAGGAAGTGACTAAATGGTGTTTACGTATTTGGACTCAATACAGTAGGTGCAAAGATACTGGAAGCAAATACACAAATAATTTCTGCTGATCTGGTCCTTACCAACACTTTGAAGAGCTTCTACAAAGTCTTGGGTTACAATAGGAACAGGAAGCCTGAATATCTCATATAACACTTCCAACAAGCCTTTCTGCAGAGAGAAACACAAAAAAGCAATTACATGTTTGATACGACCCGGGTGCATGCATCTTACTCAACCAGACTTCAGCTCTGATGAAAACCTGCTTATTGTTAATAAATGTAATCAGTTTTAACAATAATGTGAGTCAGTAAAACTACAGTGAATTAGGGCACATTAAAATTACTCTTACACCCGTTTTCTTCATATGGTTAAACATTTATTATAAAGCTGTTTCGATACTCACCCTCACTTCCATGTTTGGTATGCAGAGTAAGCCAATTAAAGACTGGATCCCAGAGTTTCCAGCCTTGCACAGGTTGATAATCCCTGAATTTGAAAAAAAAAAAATGCTGCATAAGAGATATATTTAACTCATGATGTTTCAACAAATTCTCACGAGAACCTTGAAGAAATGCATAATGCTGGACACCTTGCATGCCAAGGTTTTTTTTTTTACAAATATCCTTAGCCATTTGTTAGCACTCAGCTTTTACCACCAAAGATTTTACCTCCAAATCTGTAATACTGACAAAATTATAGGCATTTTTGGGTTTGTTAAGGTCAGTTAGCGCTGTCAGTCATCTTGATTAAGGTTGACTCGAAGCACACGAACGCACGCCGGTTGTGATCGCCTGCCTTTCATAATTACTTTTAAGTTACATCACTCACCAGACCAGGAACGGAAGGCGGCCACTATCGCCATTCTGCTCGACAAGAAACGGGCTTCTCTGTCCTCTCTGGGAGAACAAAACACACACGTTAAAAACTGTCACACACAGATATACACACACTCCAACAAAAAATGCCCTACAAGTATTTTGCACTGGATCAAACTGCACTCGTGTAAAAGCAATAACATATTTTTTTCTGAACAAAAGCAGATCTGAAATCCAGCTGCTTTAGAATTAGTCTGCCTCACATCCTGACAACAAGGGCTGCGTTACACAAACTGTGTTCAAACCCACAGGACACGTGCTGCCACCAGCAAACTGTTGACGGGTGGGGGGGTGGGGGTGGGGGGGACGTCAGACACTGGATCTTTTTGTTTCCAATCCAACACAAACTCTTCGAGCATTTCCCAAACACACACACAGATACACACACTTACTTGAGCTGCCCTTCAGCTGTGTCCGCATTGTGACGATAGTGAAAATCAGTGAAAGGCGCCAGGATTTGCTGCAGGACAGAACACAGAGTGCAAAAAAAGATGAATAAATACAAACTACAGCCGAAATGATTTTCAGAAACTCTTTAACGTTCACTTTTAGACACATCCATGAACTAATATATTATAGTAAGACATAACTCATTGGACGAGTGTGGATGTAATGACTGATGATGAGAGCTTCTGTCTCAATTAGATGTTTACAGACAACGAGGCTTCGGAGAGATGCTGCCGCTGATTACTGTAAGCTCAGAGGGATGCGGGCGACCCAAGGCGCTTATCCCGAACGCAAGCACTCTCTGTACCCGGGTTCATTTATATACAACAGAGCGCTCCGAGTTCATACCTCCAGCTCGACGTCCACACGTACATACTGGCGGGTGCACGGGTGGTTGAGTAGATGGAGGACGGTGGTGATCAGAGCCTCGTTGATGCGGCTGAGCTGACAGTCGAGCACGCTCTTCAGGATGGTGCTGAGACCTCCTCGTTTGGCCACCACCTCTGGGTTCTTCAGTGCTGCAGAGCAAACGAACAATATAAGTTAATAACACAAGGTTAGTACTGACAGAGGTTATGAAATGTAGGAATTTCGTGTATTTTCACTTTATTTATCAGTTGACAGGTGTTGCAGTTTTTTAAAAAAAATATATATAAAATGGCTAAAATCGAATTAAGCTGGTCAGAGCTTTACAAGACTTAGAAACAGTCAAGAAAACAAACCTCTATTTTGTCCATGACCATAGATAATACTGCTGCCTCTCTGCTGGGTGTAATGCTCCTCTGTGGTAATTATATTATTGTGTACTGTCAAATTGAAGGTTCTGTTTATTCTGGTAATAAATCCCTTCAACACTGCTTGCAACACTTTACTCAATAACCATAAACAGTTCCTAATGAAAAGAAAAGTAAACAAAACACCTTGAAACTTCATATTACGCCAAGAATGACATATGAAGAGAGGCGAGAAAATATCTTCTAACTTGGATCAATAAGTACGTTTGGTTTTCTTTGATTAGGTTTCTCTCGGCCTTATAGAGACACTGATGAGGCATTTAATCAGAGCTGAATTATGTCTGCATTCCTCAACTTAAATCATTTGTAATGAACAGGTCGAATGATCTGTTCATTACAAATGTGATCTGATTCATTTGAAGTACTAATCTGCACAGCCTGACCATGAAAAATATACATTATTCAACCATCCAAACACACACCCAATCACACAACACAATGCCTTAAATCCTCTTTAAATTGACCAAATTTACAAGAATATTAAAGTTTAGATATTATGCCTTCAAGAAAGTCATAAATAGTATTTATTACATTGGATTTTTGTCCATTCAAATCCCAATCTCAAGTTCAAAGTGGTTTCTCATAGAGTAACCGTGCAGAGATGCTTTTTTTGATGCTTTATATATGTGCCGTGCGCTGCAGAAGTCCTCACCTAGCTCACATACGATGGCGATGGCAGCTCGAACCATGCGGTCTCTCTCCTGCAGGCCATCCGTCCCCACAGCGATGAGAGAATTTGCAACAGAGGTGGGGAACAGCATTGCATTGACAGTGATTATCTGCAGGGGGAGAAACAAAAGGAAATCAATAAACACGTCTGAAGAAGCAAAACAAAGCAAAAAAACTGTAGTTTTAACTTTTAGGAAACCAGATGATGATAAAAAAAATGAGCACTTTTATTCATAATAAGAGACCAAAATGCAAGCTAAAAGGTTGTTTTACATCCCTTCATGGTCATTCAAATGTTTTTTATTTTTATGAATCAATCACAAATGAAGGAAGGCGTATCACCTGCCACCTCATGTGGAAAAGTTTAAATAAAGATCTCATGTGATCTGTTAGCACCTAAAGCAAATTAATAATACACTGAGTCAGCACTTTTAACTCCGTGCTTTACATGTCAGGATGATGGTGACAAATGACCTCACTCTCAACAAGAACAATACGTGACATATTACACAATTTTATTATTTTTTCTTTATCAAAAGCTAAGCACAGTGCATGGAAAACTAGGTGCAGGTTTGCTGCTTCTACAGGGATTAGAAGAGTAAGAAACAGTCAGGTACTGATGAATAAATGCCACTGGAAGGCATGGCTTTCACTTTAAAATATTTCAGTAAACGTGAGACCGTATGCAATGAATTTATTCAGGCAAACTATTCAGGTTGTCAGCTATAACAAGAACCACGGACCACAGAAGCCTTCAGCGTGGTTTCTGTGTTCATGTGTACAAAGGAACTGGAAGCTACAGCCTTTTTGTTTAGCAACCTAAAGTTTTACAATCCAGTCCAGCAAAACAGCAATAATGCACTTTTTATTTACAGTCTATCAAAAGGCCAATAGGCTAAACTCATCTCTCTCACTATGTTTGTATCCTTGATGTTCCTGAGTGAGACGTTGTACGGACGCAAAGAAAAGCACTTTCCTTCTTCTTGTACGTTTGATGACTGAGCGCATGTTGTCGGAAAGCAGAGTTCGCACACTCAGAAAACCACAATCACAGAGGAACTCGGTGACTCCTCGAGAAAACAAAACAGAAAAGAAAAAAGCGCGACACAGGCCTCGCTGTCGAGCAAACGTTAGGGCATGAACTGCGAATTAGGACGCGGCAGAGCACAGCTGCAAAAAAAAGGTCTGAAAACGTGTGAAAATATTACTTTTAATAAATGAACAGAACACCTCAAAACCTGTTTTTGTTTTGGGGCAACTGTGTGTAATCTCTTTTAACACAAGTCTAAACCCTAGAAATTTAAGAAAACTCAGAAAAGTCTCAAAACTTTTGTCATAACATGAAGAGAAGGCTCGTGTTACTGCCTGTGCAGCTAATAGAGCATGCTCAAAACCACCGTGCTCTGTGTGTGTGTGTGTGTGTGTAGATGGTTTACAGTAAACTACAGAATGAGCTATAAATAGCCTCGCCTGCAGACTCTTCAAACCATCCACGCTGACACCGCTGCTGACCCAAAGGACTGTTCTGATCGCACTGAGCCGACACCAGGCTGTGCGGTGAGGGTAAATCCCTCTTATCAACATCCCACCGGCTCTACAAATAGCACGGAAGAATAGAAATTAAAAATATACCGACATATCTCACCTTTCGGACCAGCCGCAAAGCCTGAGTTCTCTCCCCCTCGTTGCTTTGCTGGATGTCAATGCATCTGAAACAACCGAAACACACAATTAATTGTCTTCTTTTTGAATGAGCAAACCTGCTGAAGAAAACACAAACATTACATTTCCTATCAGCTGGGGCGTTTTTAATTAACGGGCTTCCCTTAAAAAGGAGAACACCGTGACATGAAGTCATCTAAAGCGAAGCAGAATCTTACCTCGCAATCAAATAATCCACCTGAAGCCTGAGGACCTTCTGCAGCACGCCGGTGTCTCTGATCAGGTAGCGGAGCGCCCGCAGACCTGCAGCTCGCACTTCCTTGGCCTCATTCAGCAGAGCTAATCGCAAACTGGAGATTAAAGAAATAATCAGAAACTACTTGGACAGATAAGCAGCATAAACAGCGCGACAAAAATAAAAAAAAATTTAAAAAGGCATCGATGTTTAAAATATTTTATGAGCCTAATAATTTCAGCTGCAGGCCCAGACTGTCCACGCCGTTTCACTTTGCTACAGAACGTTTATGGAGCAGATATCGAAGAAAAGATGAGATTCGTTACCAAATGATGATTTCTTCATATGTAAACCCAAAGTTCTCCTCACGGTGTCCAATGCTGCAAAGCAGCTGTAACAACAAAAAGGAGATAATCAATTATTTGCTTATCAGCCCAGTGAAATTTTAGCTCAACTCAGGTTTTTACACGATTGCTAAGTAAACATTTGTCTGCCTCGAAATGTCTTCCAAAAGAAAAAGCCTCAGACTTGTTTCCAATACCTAGTTTGGAATAAATATAGTTAATGCACAGCTGCAATAATTATATTAGTGGCTGTGAAAAAAAAAAAGAAATAAGACTTGATGAAGAGGACAAAAACGAGCAGTTCTTAGCAATAAGAGAAAAACAGAGCGAGGTTTTAGAGAATATGTTTCAGCAGGTTGTGGTTATTCATGCATGCCTGCCTGTATGGGTCTTTGTTACCTGTCAATCAATATTTGCTAAGGACTTTCACACAAGAAGCAAAAAAAAAGAACATCTCAAAACTTTCTAGTTTTGTCCAGCTTTAAAATGCAGATTAAAAATATATAAATGTTTATGGAAACACTTTGATGTGACCGCCGAAGCCCAGCTGTGTTTGATGCCAGTCTCCGACATGCTGAAGGTGAACAGAAAGTGGGTGATGTGGGTAATGTCCCTGCAGCAGACGGAGGCTGTCATTTTGAAAGTGAAAGCGGCGGCACATTCACAGGTTCAGGAGCGAGTGTGGCCGGCGTCACCTCCGACATTTCTCCTTTACGAGTGCGTGCGTGCGCTCTGCACTGACGTTTGTTTTGGGCACAGAAAAACAGAATTGGACAACAGAAAGCCTTGAATAATCTGAACAATTGTTTTCAATTCGTCTGGTTACAGCCCCAGCTGCTCATGTTCTCAAAACCCTGCTGGGCCCGACAGTGTTTTTCCTCCTTGCAGCGTGAATTTCTACCTCCAGAAGTTCCATCACAACAAGTCCCCCGTCATTAGCAGGAACCCACACAGCCGTGAGAATCAGCTGACGGGCCTCAGCTCCGAACAACATGGTGTGAAACACACTGTACGAGCAAAACAATGAAGACTTCAGGGCAAAGGATGCTCCTCTCTCTCCGTCTCCGATACCTCCAGGCAACGGAGAACAAGCAACAAGTCAGTGCTATTCCTACACCTCAGCTCGGTTTACTGCCGCAGATCCTGATGCCAAGGAATTAATCTCTTAGTTTTGCTTGAATTATCTCTCCAAGTACCATACAGCTGAGCAGGATGGGCGGCGATAAGAATCTGGCTGATTATCGGGTTGTTTAAAACTAGTTGTGACATCAGAGCCTGAGCAGGCAGGGAGAGGAGATGGGAGTAAGGGGCATGTGGCGCTCTCCGCGGGGGGATTAGGTCACCCTCGCTGTCCTGAAACCCTTAAAAGGAATCATAGTGATAGTGCTGTAACAGATGTACGCGCACGTCATGGCGATTAGCCTCGAGTCAGTTGTAAACAAGAGGTAAACAGATTGCAGGCACACGAACCGGGCTCGCGCTCAGCTCTTCAGTCTGCTCTGATCGGCCGCGCGGCCCTCGCTGTCTGCAGAGCCACAAACAATTGTTTACATCTGCGGCAGACAGTCAGAAGCAGCGAGAGGCCGTGAGCCGACTGAGAGATTCAGCAAGTCTCTAAGCAGAAGCAGGAATCAGAGCCCTTGGTTTGAGAGCTACACAGCTGCGTAAATAGCTTTGACATTTCTCAGTGAGGTGATGATGCTGGGCAAAAAAAAACAACATGATGTTGCTGAAAACACGAGACACTGCTAGTTTTCTCCTCCCACACTTATTTACTCCCTCTTATTACACCGGGAACCCTTTAAATGGGTTTTGAATGGAAGACGGAAAACACCGTGGAAAGGTTACCAATCCGTCACTAAGTGTGACACCAGATCTTTACTTACTTTACTTAAAAGCAGCGTTCTCGGTTTGATTAATGCCGCGATCAAATGAGATTCACTTTTTACCGTCGACATCAACGTACGAAGCTCGAAGAGAAAGCAATGATTGGTTCATGATATTTACGACACGTTAAATAATCTTAGTTTTCAAATAAAGACTGCTCTTGATGCGCATTAGACCGGAGAGCTTTCCCGTGCCTACAGCTCCCGTTACATAAACTGTCAGCATCACAACGACGGGCCTGCCAGCAGCAACACCTAAAGGGGGGGGGCAATCAAGAAAAAGTCAGCACTCAAGGCTTTTTTGTGTCCTTGTGCACGCAGGGATCTTCATAAGGGATTCAGACTAGTTTTAGATCAGGAATCTGCAGTTCTCGCTCCAACCTAATAGGTGGCGCTAAAGCACTGGTTTGTCAACTGTCTACTAAAGAAGGCAAGAGGAAGAAGGAAAAGTGAAGCGATTTGTCACCAGGATTTTGACCAAGTCTTTTAAACCTTCCTCTGCTTGTGGTTTGCCTTGCGGTGTTCTTTGTTGTGTGTTTGGCGCCATCTTCTAAATGTTCATTTAACTGGCACATACAAAACTGTGGGCGTGTGCGGACTGCTCGCGGTCATCGCGTGAAAACGTGAATTCTGCCTTACGCTTTGGAGGAAAAGCCAATCAATTTTTAAAACCCTTTTCCACCAAACAGAAGTTAAGAATGACCAGTGATGAGAGGCCCACTGTTGTATCACGCATTTAAAAAAAACATTTTAGCACAAAGCGCAAAGACGAGGTCTAACTGCTGGCTTGGATGTATGATCTACACCAGGGGCGGGCAATCCTGGTCCTCGAGGGCCACCATCCTGCATGTGTTACTCGTTTCCCTGCTCCAACACACCTGATTCAGTGGTTAAATCACCTCTTCATGTCCTGCAGAAGCCTGTTAATAACACACTGATTCAGATCAGGTGTGTTGGACCAGAGAAACAAGTAAAACATGCAGGACGGTGGCCCTCCAGAACCAGGGTTGTCTACTCCTGATCTACACCTTTGGAGGTGGATATCACCGTCCAGCACAGAAGGGGGCAGTATGACTTACTTTGAATACCTTGAACAAATGATCAAAAGTAAATACATAACAGAAAAACTGCATAGATTGGATAAAAATGCGTTTGCTTTGTACGTTTAAGTCCTGCCACCGAGGACTGGCTTCTCTTTAAGCCCAGTAACAAGTTTTTCCTTCAGCTTCTTGTTAAAAATCTTGCTTGTTTTAAAGACACAACAATACAAACGAGTTTATGACACATTAATCTAGTGTCAACAATTAACAGCCAATCAGACCCAACGTTAATTCGATACTACATCCTAAAAGGCAGAGTCCGACAGCGCATTGCACTCAAAAAGAGACGAGAGAGACGGATGTTTACAGGAGCAGAAGATGTTCCCAATAAGTGAGTGGCTCCTCACCGATGTTTAAACAGAACCCACCTTCTTAGAAACATGTCACTACACATCAGTGGTGCCATCATTCATAAAATAATGAAACTATGGAGTGGGGTGACTGGAGCTGCTCAGCATTACCTTTATGAAGTTGTTCAGGTGGCCCAGTTTTCGCATGTTACTGACTCCATGAGGTTTGGCCACATTTTGGAGGATCTCGCGGAGGTTTTCTGATGGTTCTGCAAGAAAACGTGAAGAAAAAGTAAAAAAATAAAAGAATTAGGTAATGACCCGTAATTGATTCATTACAGGAAGGAAGTCGGCTCAGCGGGCTGAACTAAATTAGAGTGAACAGTCAGAGCTAGACCTAGACAGCGAAACGCAAGACTGGAGCAGATAAGTGTTTTGTTTTCAGTTCCTTCCAAGTCTCATGTGTTGACCTCGATTCTAGATGTTATTGACAAAAAGGTAGTAGTTTTAAAACGGAGCACTCTATTGGCAAGAAGGGCTAATGACTTAACACCGAAGGATTGTGGAGAGCGGTCGCAGCTCCCGCAGCAGCGACTCACAGAGAAGATGAATGCTGCAAACGCTAAGAATATGTCACAGCAATGAACGTATGGATTGTTGTTTATCAACCGCATAATGAGTTTACAGTAGCTTTTACAGGTTTTAGGGCTTTGCAAGGAACAGATTCATTCTTTCTTTATTTATAAAAGATGCGCAAAAATGAGAAAAACACTAATTTAGAGTTATTTAGCTTTTGCCGTTTGAATTTAAAAAAAAAAAGCACAATAAGCCTCCAGAACTAAATTCTCACACACAGATGCATGTTTGACTCAGCTGCTCATTTAAACAAGACATTTTCATCGTTAATATATCTTGTGAAACGCATTAGGAGAGGATTTGACAAATTATGTGCTTTTGTCTGTTGTGCAGCTGAAGGTTTCAGACGAGAAGATTTAAAGGCAAGGTTCGACTTTCGCATTTTTAGTCACAGACTGCCACAAATTTACACATTTATTTTAGAAATCCTCAACTCAAAACCACTTGAAAGCTTTAATGATATAAATTCACATTCGCCCGTGAAGGCTGCTTAGTCATAAACACATGCTGCGATGCTGTTTCCAAGCTCTGCAAACTTCAGACCAATTGACATCGCTGAAAAACACAGAAAAGGCTGAATTTCTTAATGTCAGGCTTCTTCATTGATATAAGTGATTATTACAACAAGCTAAGGGCCTCGCTTCAGAGGTTTACAGCAAAATGGTTTTAAAAATCATTCACATTACCATTTTTATTCATTTAAAAAGTCTTTAAATTTGCAGTAGTTTGCCTACATTCGTAGACGCTTTGAAGATCTTAAGACATACAAAGACAAATCCGTGAACATTAAATTACAGCTGATTAGAAATTGGTCAAAACTTTTCTTCTCTTGCATGTACTGTTCTTTGTATTGTTCTGTGTTTTATTATTGCTTCATTGTTAGTTTATTTTGTTGTTGTTGTTCTGGGGCGGGATTATTTCTACATTAATTTAACATTCCCACAGTCCTAACCAGAAACAGATAATGCAAATTAAGCCACTGATCAGAAGGGCTATACAGCACAATGGTTGCATTATTTGATATGTGACACTGCTTCTGTGTGATTGGCTTTAAAAGTCAATAAATAAATGTGGATAGTAAGATTTGGCAGACTGGACGCCTCCAGTTTCGGGACAGTGGTGCTTGTTGCTGTAAAATCCTGATGGATGTTTACCCGGAGCGGTGTAAACAAACCGGTGCGCGGAGGAGCAGCGACTCGGACCCGGCTGGGTGTCAGGAGAACCGATCCGGTCCCGGTGCCGGTCTCCCCACCACCCCGGCCGGCCACGACCGATGCCCGGGCTGCCAGGCTGAAACACCGGGCTCCGGTGCCCCACTCGGGACGGTCAAAAACAACAGCGCGTCGTCACGGATGGGTTAGCTGTGGCAGCTAACCCAGCTCCTTGGTTAGCTCGCTACCGCCTGTTATTATGACCCGCTGGCAATGTTTTTTTTTTCTTGTTTCTTCCCCTCTCTCTTTGTTTTCACACGAAACGCAAAGAGTAAAAAAAATAAATAAAGCAACGGGACGGGAACTGCAGCCGACGCACGCCGCTACAAGTTTGACTCAATGGGGCTAGTTGTTCGCAGCGAGGTGCCCTGATCCATTTTGAAGAATAATCGCTGCTTACCTCTGGTCAGATCCAGCGGTACGTTCTCCTCCCCGCTGTCATTCCGACCTGACAAAAACACACGCAGCGCACACAGACAGGCGTTACTCCGAGACCAGCGCTCGTCTCGGGACATCTGCTTTGCAGTACGCCGCTGCTACGGCTGTCACTGAGCTGGGGTTTTTCAAGCTTACCTCGCATCCGAAGACTCCGGATAGGACGGCCGCGGAAGCTGGCCGCCATGTCTCCAGGAACATATACACACAACACCGGAAACTTCGCGGATTCTCGCGAGAATACAGGACGTTGCTGCGGCAGGCTTCCTACACACTTGAGATCAGCTCGGTCTCAGCCGTCCCGCCGAGGCCAGCGGAGGGGGAAAAACGCGAATCTGACCTGGAGACGGCGGCAGCAGCGGAGCTGTTTAAAACAGCAGGGCAGCTGATGAATTTCATCACATTCAAATAGCTTCACTGCTCAATAATATATGATTTTTATCGTTGAGTTCAGCGATTTGTTTCATGAACTCATATTTTGCTTAAATTAATGTTATAGAAAACATTTCAAAATAAACTATATTACAGTAAAATACAATAAAAATCACAATTACGGCTGCTCATAAACACAAAAATGACGTTTACGTTATAGATTATTTCTAATATAATGCATTGTGCAATGTCTATATTAATGTATAAAATATGATTAAATCAGAAAAAGCCAGACCATAGATAATGGGGTTTAATGTTAATAAACAACAAAACACTTATTATTATTCAACTTCTGCATAAAACTCACTCTCTTCAGTCATATTTCACAGATGCTGCAATATTAGTTGTAAAAATACAGAATTTTTAAAGATTAGCGTCTATAAAAATAGTTTTTTAAGCAGAAAGGACTGTATTAATGCTTCATTACACTGTAATAAATTCACATTAGTCTGTTTTTATCTAAACTCTTTTTGCAGTATTTAAATGTACTATCTATCATAAGATTTGAACACAAAAATTACAACACAGGAGGTACAGTATATCACTCAATGGAAATGTCTGTGTATCATCAAAAAATGCACAATTAGTGCTGCTGAAAACATCAGTATGATAAAACCTTAAATAGGATTTGTGTCAATAGTGAAAATGTTTGTAAAAATAAAAATCAGAGACTTAATAACCAACATAACAGCTGCTATAAGAGATCATTTCAGCTTGGATACACAAGAAAGTGGAAAAAAGGAATAAAGCTTTTGATGCATTTTGTGGCAAAATATTGTATAAAGATTTAAATAATATCAGAGGACAGAGTTTTGCTGAAGTTCGCAGAATTGATTGATTTGAAAAGTTGAAGATGAGTGCAGAGGATATAGAGATTTTAGGTTGGATCAAATTCAATATTCTAAGAGAAAAAAGCAGCTTTATAACAAAGCTACAATACCAGGTTTCACCAGCAGGTGGCATATAAAATCAAATACTGACATAAAAAATGAACTGTTCAGGGTTTGAGATGATTAGTCTACCCCTTGAACTGTGAATATTTGTTGGTCAGCTTACTGATTTTATATATTTTGAAATCCATATTTTCTTCCCCTGAAAGACAAACTTTACAAAGAGATGTTTTACCTTTTGGCATCACAGGTTTGCAAAGTTCCTATATTCATACAATTACTTACATAGTTTAAAACTCTGCTGAGGTAAAGAGGAGTCTTTTGTCATTAAAACTGAGATTGGATCCCATTTTTGTCTGTTTCTGGTTTCCACTACCAATGATACGTTACATCTAAGTCATGTGTCAGAAAAAAAACATGAGTTGTGACATGTGATCCCCCCCAACACACATCCTTTTTTTCAATTAAAAGTTTACATTTAAACTGAGAACTTAAATATAGTAAAAAAAAAGTCACAGTCTTTTTTGTTACATACAAATAATATTTATTACTTGTCACTGAAGTAGAATTTTCTTTGTTCCCACTCATGACACTGACAGGAACACAACAACATAACTAACGATTATGGATCTGTGTTTGGATTTAACTTTGAAATGCAAGCTGTTAACCTAAAATACAACAAACCCTATGATTTAAAGTCTGCTCACATGTTGGTGCAGAGCTTTGATAGCCAGTAACTAATCTCCTGCATGGATTCCTTCTTAAACTAATGTCAGGATGTCTCAGGTCAGTGTTGCTGCAGATATGAGAGCATCAATGTCCTGAATGGCTTTAGAGGTCCTCTGAAGAGCTTCAGCCACATAGTCCTCATGTTCCGGGTCGGGGGTGATCTCAGGACTTTCTTTTGGGTTCCCCTGTTTGCTCTCCGAACTCAGCAGGTGGCTGTTCTCCAGCAGAACTGGGCCCAGCGTGGTTAAGGATATACACTGAGACTCGGGAGTAAAAACATGGATAATCTGCACTTTCATAAACACTGCAGAGCAGATAATACCAGTATCAGTATCAGCTAAGTGCTCAAGGATACAGTTGAATCGCTTTATCTTCTCCAGTTCTGCCGCAACAACATCGGAGCTGAAGTTGAACAGAAAGCTGGATGAATACAGCCGTTATCTGAGGAACCGACGTTCAAAGTGAAGCGAGAAGAAAAAAACTCAACTCACAGACTTTCTGCTGCCTGTGGCACATTCACGTGTTGCTCCACAAGCTTGGCACTCGATGGATTTTGTTCAGATGCCGTTGAGTTAGAAAAATGTTTGTCCTGCAAACCCGTAAAGTCACATTAGAACTAAGTATGAAGCTTGAATGATGTGTTTCTGTTGTAGATATCAACAAATCTGGTTGTATTAGCAGGGAAGACCTCTTGCAGGCAGCTCGGTGTCGCAGGACGCTTCAGTGACAGCTTGGCCTGATTGTAGCAAGCAAGGATTCTGGAAACAAATACAAATAAAAATACTAAATGTTTAAATGCCTGAAAATAAGCCCATAATACTCATCACAGTGTAATCAAGGGACATCTTACCTACTTGCTCGATTCACAGCAGCGCACAAAGAGTACGCCTGCCCAGGTACATCAGGAGGAAGACTGTTTAAATGGTAAGTCAAGTCCTTCACCTGTGAAACAGATGCAAACAACGTAAGCAATCCACACAGAGTTGGATTTTACAGCATGTCTGTGATGAAAGACTGAAATTTACCTCTTCTGCCTGAAGTTTAGGTTTGTGATGAGTAAAATAAGAGTTCAGCACCCCGTTAGACCTGATAAGTGATCCATCTCCCAGGGAAATCTCTATGACTGGGACAGCTTCCCTCAGCACCCTACACACCAAACATACAGAAACAGAGTCACTCAAGACTGATACACCTCTTTGAAGTTGGCAAGCTTTTGTTTTTGCCCGCCACAGCTTTGTAATCAGGTTAAGATCTGGACTATGACTGGGCCAGTGCCACATCTTACACCTTTTATTTTTGGTTATTCAGTGGCAGATTTAATGCTGTTCTTGAACCCGCTGTCCTGCTTCATGGGCTCAGCTATCATACAGATGGCCTCATTTGACTCTGAAATACATCTAAATTCATTTAAACTCGTGGTTGACTCGATGACTGCAAGGTGAACAAGTTTTACATCTAAAAACCAAGCTCATATCATTCATTCTCCTCCACGACTCCAAACAGTTGTTACTGTATGAGGCATATGGTGTGCTTTGTTTTCACTAGTATTTAAATACTCTACAGCTGTTAGATTAGATATTTTTTTGTCAATAAACCATCCAACTTAACTGTATGGAGAGCACCAGTGCTTTAAAAAGAAGCTTTAAATTCACACCACTACTTAAAATTAAAGTCAGGAAGTTTAAAGGCAGTGGCTTTCTGTGGGATAGAATAAATGTATTTATTAATACTGGAGATTTTGTAAATATGTACTTCAGATATGTATAAAAGGTGCCTCAATCTGCAAGGGGGAAAAAAATCCAACTAAAAATCATAATATGGGTTATTTTAAAAAAACAGACAAATGCACCTTCAGACAAAACCTGCCTTTTTTGATTTCAAAAAACTAAGTAATCACTAAAATCATATATTTTTTTAAAAACTTTATTCAGTGTTTCTCTTAGACATTTTTGACATTCAGTTAATGGCAGAAAGAAAACTCAAAGCCTCCCATGTAAACTACCTTCAACGCTTCATTTGTGGAAAGCTGATCTGGGCCTAATCAGTGAACACTGAAACCTTTAATCAGGCCGCTGGTAACTCTGAAAAGTTACATTCTCACCTGTAGGTGATTCCTTGACACCATAAGACTTTTAGAAGCCCGTCTGGAAGGTCTGATTCCTCTTCTTTGGCCAGGGGGTCTTTAAACTTCCACCTGAAAGGCACAGATAGAATCTGTTTTGGCAAATGAACGTAGTAGTGCTCAACACGCTAATTATTAATCCACAAACCTGTGCCAGTGAGGTGAGGAACATGTGAGAGGCAGAGCCTGAGGAAGTTGGGCCCTTCTTCCCTCACGGGACGAGGCAGAAACGCTCACCGTCTTATCTGCCTGGTCAGACCCGCTGGCTCCTTCTGCGTCTTTATGTTTAGAGAAATGAGACGCCCAGTGATGTCGACCCAAGGACAGAGGGTAGCTCCATGTGGGGGCGACTGCGCGGCAGGAGTGATGCTGGACCACAGCGGTGGACTGGTACCTCTGCTCAGGCTGAGAGGAGAAGTTAACCATCCTGTCCAACCTGAGATGTGAGCACAGAAATATTTAGCATTACCTTTTGAGGAGAACATGAGCTTGCTCGCGTTGTCTCTGTTCTCCTCCCGCTCCCCCGACGAACCGATTTACTCTGATCATCCATGTTGTCACAGGTCAAACTGCTGACTAGTAGCTGGCTGTCTGAGCTGCTGTCAGCGCTCTTGTTTAACTTCTGATGGTGATTTGGAGGCTGGCTTAAGCTACAAGTGAACTCCACGGAGAACTCTTCACCGGAGGGCGACAGCTCCAACAAGGCCCGTCCCTCCTCTGACCTGACAATGATGCTGCCTCCGGGTCCGAGCTCTGCCTCAACATCCGATTCGGGCCACGTAACATCTGATTCAACGCTGAAAAAGGGCTGCCAAAGAGAATATCAGAACACTTAGATACTGATCTCATATTTTACTTATAGTCTGAGGGATGTGTAGTAATACCTTCTTGTGGTCAGCAGGGATGAGCTCTTCTGGCAGATATGGTCGGCTGGCATACTTATTCCTGAAAGCCAAAGCAGCAACCATCAGCTCCTGTAAAACATAAATAAATAAAAGGTAAAAAAGGGGACTTCATATTAAAAGGACAACAAATTACTACCAAATGAAAAGGCAGAGACACAAATTGCGACTAAAACCCGGAACTCTTCCCTTGTACTTGCTGACAGTGAACCTGGTCCTCTGTCGGACTCTCTCGGCGGGCTGCAGCGGAAGTCCGTGGGGGTCCGCGGCTTTCAGCAGCATGAACTCACAGCCACAGGGTGCCAGCTGGAACCGGGTTCCGGTTCTGTGACGAACTTCCACCGACTCGTCCTCGTACATCACCATGAAACCGACACCGGCCCCGGTTTCCATCGCAGGACCAAAGTTTCAGCTCGAAACACGACAACAACAAACGCTGAAGACTGTTTGACATTAGCGCGCTCCAGGGGAGGGGGGGCGGAGTCACAAGACCGGAAGTACAGTTTATTGTTCCTTCCAAACTTTATTAGTAAAAACTAATCTTACAAGACAACAGGCCTAACACAAATAATGCAGGATCAAATACTACTGAATAAATTATTGTAGTGAAGGACCGAATCTGATTTAAAAAATAGTTTTTTTCTTTTTTTAAAGTCAGATTTCACTCCAAACCAGAAAAACAATAGGAGCAAAACATTTTTAAAAAAGTGCTTATGATGAATTCAAGATAATGTAATGAGAGCCTTCCACTGTGGAAACAGCAACAAGAAAAATGTTTATGAGTTTTAAAAATAAAGCGTAGAAAACAAACAAACAAAAAGAGACAATTTACTTGAGCTGATTCAAATGGTAAAATTTAATAAATGTTTTGAAGCTGCAGAAAGGAGAGATGGACTGATGCCAAGATTTTTTTTAAACAATCATAGAAATAGGCTTTTTTCATATGTGTTAGATAAAATAATTGACATTAATAAAGGTCTCAATGGAATGAGTGTGTGGGAAGTTAAAGGTTTGTATAAAAAAAGGAAGAAGAGCGTTCTGACGGCTTATTGATGACTGGTGAATGGGAAATTGGCAAAGACAAATAAGCGTCAGTCCTGTTAACAGGATAATGATTAGATGTATAATTGAATATTGATGTACTCTATCATCTTGAATGCTGCATCCAAACAAATAAATAAAAATAGTTTGCACTGCAGGTTAAATATCTTTTACTCTTTCATGCCCCTTTTTATCAAATGAAAGATTTAGATTTTTACTTTATATTTGGAGGCATTTAAAAGTGTTTATTATTCAAAGGGACAAATGTGAGAGGTAGTGATCACAATAAGATCCTGGAGTTTATCTCTCAAAGGCTGCAGAGCTTCTTGAACATCTCCAGAGGCTAAAAATAACCACAAGGGTCCAAGTAACCCCTACCCCCTCACCTAGGGACAAATAAATAATTATTAGGACATTTTATTATTCTATGTGTTAAGCTCTGTCATAATGTTGTGAAAGCACAAGATTTATTTCTCAATCTTAAAGCATCCTTTATTTTCTTTAGGTATTTTCCATGATTATAAGATTGCACAGTACCCTTGAAAATTTGGTGTCTTCTTTTATATGTTGTTGTACTGGGACTAGTTTCATTTAGTCAAAAATAAGAAACTGTTACCAGTTACAAGAGTTCAGAATTTCAAATAAAATTATTGTTGTGTTTTGGAGAAATGGGTTGGAACAAAAAAGGTAAAACATAAATTATACAGAAAGAGATTTTTTTTTAGTCCAAATGTAAATGAAAGTAGCATTTCTTGTAGCATTGTTTTTTAAATTAATTTTTAGTGCTTTTATTGTCAATTTTACAAGATTTTAACAAGATTTTGAAATCATCAAAGACCCAGTGATCTACAGCAGTGAAGGAAGAATCTCAACACTAATTTAAGCCTCCAAAAATAGCAGTAGGACAAACAACGGCTCTATTCCCCAGGTGCCTGAGCCTGCTGCAGTTGGGCCTTAGACAAGAGACCTGAGCCTGCTTCATCTGGACCCTGGGGCATCAAGCCTGAACCTACTATATCCTCTTAAAAAACCTGCCTAGATACTGAGACTGAGCTGCGAAAAAACTGTAAATTGTCCTTACTGATGTTTTATAAATGACTATGATAGCATTTTTTTATAACTTTATTGTGTTTGTTGGCCATTTGGGACTTTAGTTTAAGCTATGATCCTTGGGTGAGTACCTCTAATAATGCATTGAGTATGTGGGATACTTATTATACTGGCACTAAATTCAATTCAGTTAAAGCATCTTTTGTCTAAATTAAATTATAATGAACTTTTGTTGACCGAAGACTTGAATTGGGACTGGCACAACACAGTTTCTGACGAATTAATTTTTTTTTTTTGCGACAACCCACAAGGCAAAATCTTAAAAGTCCTAAGAAGTCCACCTTGATTGATCTAATTCTAACAAATGCTCCTCATAAATTGCCATCCGTGAGTGTTTTCTGCAATGATTTGAGTGATCATTGTGTTGTTGCTGCTTCCAGGAATAGTAAAATCCTGAAATGCGAACCACGCAATATTAGTAAGAGTAGCTTAAAAATATTCAATGAGCAAGCTTTTCATCATGGTTTGTCTGCTGTCAGTTGTGAGCAAACAAGCTTGCTCCCAGATGTTGAACTAGCTTAGACTTTCTTTAAGGAGTTTTGTCAAAATTGTAAATGAACATGCTCCCATTAGGAAATTCAGAGTGAAAGGACAAGAGAACCCCTGTTTTTTCTCCAGGATGGTCAGATACCATTTATCAGCGCAACAATGGGCTAAAGCTAGAAAAGGTAATTCTGCCACCGACTGGTCCATTTTCAGGCAACTAAGAAATAGATGCACTTCTCTTAAAAGGCTAAGTGAGATTATTATTTATCTGTTACGACTGAGAATCTTAATAATCCACAGAAGTTTTGGAAAGTGACTAAGACTATCTGTTAGAAGAAGTCTGGACTAGACCTGGTAGAGCCCTACTTTTTGAAAATGGCAGCTGATTTTATGGCGCAGCCTCTTACAGCTCTTTTTAATCTCTCAATTCAAAATAAAGAAATTCCATCAATCTTCTGTTACTCCTTTGCTAAAAGGAGGGCACCCATCAGTTTTAACTAACTACAGGCCAATATCAAACGTGCGTGTCATGTCAAAGATTCTTCAATCTCTTGTTTGCGATCAACTAAAAGAGTTTTTATACTCAAAGGAACTTCTCTCTAAACTGCAATAAGGCTTCAGGAAAGGGCACAGTACCGTTACAGCAGCCACAAAAGTGATTAATGACATATCAGTTGCTCTTGATTGAAAGCAGTATTGTGCAGCTCTGTTTATTGATCTGTCAAAAGCTTTTGACGCTGTGGACCATGCTGTTTTAAAGTATAAGCTTTGTTGTATGGGACTGTCAGACCAAGTAGTTTCTTGCTTCAGTAATTATTTGAGTAACAGGATCCAGTGTACTAAATGCAATGGTCTGGATTCTGAATTTCTGAGTGTCCACAAGGGGGTGCCACAGGGCTCAACATTAGGCCCCATTTTGTTCATTATATATATTAATGAGTTAGGACAAAATGTGTCGGACACTAATATTCATTTCTGTGCGGATGACACAATTATTTGCTGTTTTGGATCAACCGCTGCTAAAGCTGTTGAGTCTCTGCAAAAAGCATTTCATGTGGTCCAGCTCTCACTTCTGCAGTTAAAATTGGTACTTAATGCTGACAAGACTAAGTGAATGTTATTTGCAAACAACAAGAAGGTGCCTCAGATCATCCCCACTGTGACCACTCTAGAAGGAAACATCATTGAGGAGGTTCACACGTATAAATACTTTGGTGTCTTTAAGCCGCATATTGATAATTTTGTGAATAAACTTAAGCTTAAATTGGGCTTTTTCTTTCGAAACAAATGTAATTTTTCTTGTCAGGTTAAGAGGCAGCTTGTCATAGCAACATTTTTATCTGTTTTAGATTATGGAGACCTGTTGTATATGAATGCCCCAGCTCGATATCTTCGAAAACTTGATACCGTTTATCATGCTTCTCTGAGGTTTAACTGTAAAGCCTTGACTCACCATTATGAACTGTTTTATCGAGTGGGATGGCCTTCTCCCTTCACCAGGAGGTTGGGTCATTGGTACATTTTCATTTATACGGCCATCCTTGGGGCTGTTTTCGTCCTATATTAGTGATTTAATCACATGGCGAACATTTGATTCTTACTCTTTGTGCTCAAACAATCAGTTCTGACTCTCTGTTCCTTCTTTTCTTCGCACAGAATTGGGGGAAAGGGGCTTTTGTCTACGCGGCCCATTTGCAAAATGACTGCACACTAACAGAACTTATCTCACTGAGCACTTTTAAGACCAGGTTGACAGCACTTGAGAAGGCTTCTTTAAATTGTAACTGCTTTCAATAATTATTTGTATTGCATTTTAATCGTGTAATTGTTATTGTTCTGTAACCTTGCTGCCTATTGGCCAGGACTGCCTTAGAAAATAGGTTTTTAATCTCAGTGAGACTTTCCTGGTGAAATAAAGGTTAAAAATAAAATCTTGAAGGAATGCATATCACCCGCCACCTTACATGTCATAGTTTAAAACAAAGATCTCCAGTTATTTGCTGGTGCTCAGAGTATGTGTTGGGGATGACGCTTGGCTACGACCACACAAAACTTTATCTCAAAATCTGTAAAATTGATTAAGTGTTGTGATGGCCATCTTGAGTCAGGATCCAAAAGTTAATCCGTTTTACTGTCAATCCAATGATTACATTCTAAGAGTTTCATTCAAATCTGTTCAGGGGTTTATGAAATATTTTGTTGATTGTGAATATTGGACACCAAAAAACTCGAGAAACCACTGGATTTGCTGCCAGCTGTGTCAGAACGAAGGATACTGCCCAGTTCTCTGTCAGCTTCCTCTTTTCCCCCCAACTTCATATCAGTCTGGTTCAAGCAGGGCATTGCATGCAGTGTTTCAATAATCCAACGTAAGAGAAACATTTATTCTGCACCCATCACTTTTTAGGTTTTTAACAGGAAGACACTCATTTATAGTCTGGTTCATTATACTTCTCAAAACCCCGCTGGAGCTGATTGAACTCAGAGCTGTCCAGTAACTCAGCTCTGCAAAACGTTTAATTTCATAATGGATTACTCTGATGCATATTTCTGTCTTAGTTTTAATTCATATTTATATGCAAAACTAAATGGGTCAATAAGTCAAAAGAACAGAAAAATAACAAATCATGTAGAAGTTCTTCAAAGCCACAGCAGTTTTTTTTAAATATTCTATATCCAAACTTTTTACATGTAAATGAACATAAAGAAAGTTTCAAATGGGCTCATGATTCCAGTGCAACACTACATGTAAAACTTGTAGATAGACATAATATAATTATGTTTTGAGTGGTTCACAAAACATTTTGCTAACAGAAAATATGTGCATATTAGACTGTTTTGCCAGCAGGGGTGCCATTAGATTCATAGGAGGGTCCATCGCCCTCCCTGGACCCCCCCTTAGTGATGCCCCTGCTTGTTTGGGTATTTTGATACCCTCAGATTAAACAGTCTTCAGCTTACTGTTTTTCTACTAATTGACCAGTTTGATTCCCTGTAAACTACTAAATTATTACGCGTAGCTGGACTGGGTTTCGTGACCGTTTAAATGAACAAAGACGACTTTGTGTCGGTGGCGTTTGTCGGCCAGTGTGGACAGTTTCTACCAGCAGGGGGCGGTGTCGCTCCCGCTGCTGGTTACACAGCGCCCAGGAGCAGCAGCAGCAGCTGTAGTATCAACTTGGAGCACCATTGTTGGTCTCCTCCGAACAGGACGCGCTCCCCCGCTGCTGCTGGGTTGTTCACGTCAATTTAGCAACGCTACACCTTACCATGATTGCACCGTCAGCCGTCTCTTCGCCAGTAGCCACGCCGGAGCTGCAATGAAGGTGCGCTGTTTGTTTGTTTTTAACCCCGAATTCGTGTTATTTTTTTAGACTGTCGCTAGCAGCACCTAGCTAACGGGAGCTAGCAGAAGCTACGCCGGGTGTCAGCGCAGCTAACGGTCATCTAACGGTCAGACAGACCGCCGCCGCACGTGCGGTGTTTGGCATGACGTTATCTTGGTGATTTGCTTTGTTGCATTACACCGTTTTGTCCACAATTTAGCCAGCTTTAGGGTATCGTTACTGCTCCAGGCAGATGGGATTACAAGCTTAAAGTTCATGCTTTAATCATTGTATTAATGTGTGATTGCACATAATGTTTGTTATTTATTTGGACACAGAAACGGCGTCTAAAAGATGCAGGCGCAGCTCCTTCAGATTCACCGTGTAGCCACGGTGTTACGGTGGATCGTGATGATTAATGCGAGGACCCAAAGTTCCTTCGTGAAAAAAGCGTTTTTGTTAATGTCAGGCAGGGGCCTCATCCGTGTGGGCTTCATGCTGTGGTCTGCTGAATGAAGTCATGGGTACCGGGGCCGTCCGAGGCCAGCAGCCGGGGTTCGGGGCCGGGGCTGGACCCTTCCGATTCGCCCCCAGCGCGGGATACTCCACCTACCCGCCCTCCAGCTCAGGGAGCCCCAACCCGGTGTGCAAGACCTGTGGCCAGGCCTTTTCAGTATTCAGGAGGAAGGTAGGTGTCCGTGGCAGCAGTGCACTAATAAATACACACAGGAGCAGATAAATATGCTGACACCTTTTCCACAACAATCCAAGAAACGCAACTGATGTGAGTGGGCAAAAAGCTCCAGTTTTGTCTCATCAGTCCCTGAAACTTTGGGGCTTGTGAGCATGAATTTAGGTGAATTCCAGTCTGGCCTATTTGTGTTTTTTCTACCAACAGTGGAGGCGTCTTGGATCCCGTTATGACTCAAAATGCGATGGGGTTGCATTTCCCTTTGCGTCCACATACTGGGAGGTTGGCTACAATCTCACAAACCTTAAAATTTAACAATATTGGCAGCTGTGGTCAGAGGAACGTGGAGCTGCTTGGAGATGCTTTTTACCTTTTTAACATCTTCATTTTGAGCTCCACTTTCTCTGCTTCATGTTCAGTGTGGGGCACACATTAATACCAAACTACCAGTGTCGTATTTGTTCCCTTTAAACAGGCTGAATAGCTGATTAAAAAGCTTGAAGGCATTAAGTATGGTCAAATGCTTGCTGTTTGAAACATGACTATAATGCTTAAATGACAACAAATCTGTTCCTACTGTTAAACAACAAATCATTTAACTTTTTTTTTGTTTACTTTATCTCATACTAAAGGCATGCAGATGTACATCAGACAGTTGCTTTTAACTGGAAGGCTTTTCACAAGAACTGTAGCATTGTTTTATTGAGCTGTAAGGGTACCAGCAAATTCATCTGCATCCGGACATGAACAGTTTTGTCATTTAGGAGTGTAAATTCGTTCATCAAAGTCATGACAGTAAAAAGACAAAGATAAGTATGTACAAAGAGCAGTATAATGACTGGTGGTGGGGATCGGAGGGCATTAAGAAGTCTGATAATGGTGTGGTCAGAGGACCTCCCGATCCTCTCAGTTCTGCCATCCTCTGGAGAGGACATCTGCGATTTATCTGTGGTACGCAGCTTCCAGTTTATTCAGTGTGCCGCTGTCCTCCGCAGCTCCGAGGGAGTCCAGCTTCCTGTCCGTCACTGAGCTGACTTATTTTACAGCAGCTTGTCCGGTCCCTTGGCACTTGAGTCTGTCAGGTTGTAGCCCCGACATTAAAAATGGAAACTAGCCACCAGAGTGTGATAAAACGTGTGCAGCATCTCATTGCATTAAAGGACCTCAACCTTTGCACAAAGAAGATGCAGCCTCTACCCCATCTTGTAGCATCGGACTGTAGGTTATTATCCAAAATGACCCCCACCTCCGTGTCCTACGGGCTGACCTGGATCTCCTGAAAACTGTCACCGTCTCCTTGGTTTTAGTGGCGTTAAGATGAGCTCAGCTCGTACTGCATCAGTCCCTGAAGGCATCCCGTTCACTTTTAATACCTGCCACAAGCTGTATCGTCAAAGAAAATAGAATTTATTGGAAAAAAAATGTGCATAAAGACTGTTTTTGGTGCGCTTTAGCTGCACTGAACCAGACACGATCACAGGTAAATGCTGTGTGTTTCGTTTTCAGAATTGGAAATTAATACCCCGGCTGACTCAGCTTAGTGCGGATGTATTCATTTGAACTTCATTATTTTTGCAAGGAAAGGCTAATTTGATAATCTAACATGTCACCATAGTTGTTCCTGTACTTCTACATGTTACTTCCCTGTTCTAGCCTCATCTCCGTGTCTGTGGCGCTCACAAATGAAAAACTGTGTTTAAGTAAAAGAAAAAGAAGAGCCTTTAAACTGGACTCCTGTATTGTTTTTTTCTGTCAAACAGTTCTTTTAGGTCTTTAAGAGAAAACAACAGCTGCTGAGTTTTGCTTTCTTCTCTTTAAGCAGCAGGACAAATAATCAATCCAGCACCACACATTCTGCAACATCTGTAATGGAGCTTCATTTCTTTATAGAAAACATAAAACTGATTAAGCCTGTGTAAGCGTAAACTCCAGACTATCCTTCTTTTAAGTAATAAAAGGTTCATTTTGTAAAACGTAGCACATCCGTTGACTGTTTTCTACGAGACAACATGTTTCATTTACAGCATAAATGAGCTCAGGTCAGTCGAGAGACAGGCCGGCACACTGTAATATGTAACGCTCATGTTCATGTAAGGCTCACAGGCCCTCACTCTGTCTGAACCCTCTGCTTCGCTCGCTCGGTGTGCCAGTCAAATCCCCCGCCTTGCATGTTTTACTGTTTGATGTTTGTCGTTTAAAAGTAAGTGCCCCCTGTCAGCGTGTCCAGAGATGGAGAGCAGATGTGGGTGATTGGGCAATCGCAGGTCTGCTGAAATTGGTCAACATTTCAGCGGTGTAATATATATATATATTTTTTTTTTCTGTAATAATATTCATGGCAACACATTTGCATAAATGCTAACTGCTCCGTTTCTCTTTTTTTTTTTTGTAGTATGTTTGCGCCGACTGCAAGAAGAGCTTCTGCTCTCTGTGCAGCGTGCTTCAGGAGAACCTGCGCGTTTGTGCCACCTGCCACCTGCTGAAGGCCACGGCCTTTCAGCGGCCACGGCTCATGCGCCTGCGAGTGAAGGACCTGCGTCAGTACCTGCTGCTGCACAGCATCAGCTCCGACACCTGCAGGGAGAAGGAGGACCTGGTGGAGTTGGTGCTCCGCCACCGGGGCATTGAGGAGGAGGAGGAAGACGAAGAGGAAGAGGAGGAGGAGGAGGAGGAGGGGGAGGAGTGTGATCCTGACACGACCGGCCTCTTCTCGCGCTCCATGTTCACTCCTTCCGCCACGCAGTCTGCCACAGAGCTGTCTGCTTACAATGCCTCCCCCCCTCCTGAGGAGGAGCGGCTCAGCAGGAGCGACAGCTCCGACACCAACCAGGTAAGGAGGAACTTCAGATTAGTTTACTGATGCAGACTAGTAGCAGCGCCATGCTCTTGGTTTCTTGGCGGTTATTACGTGGTTTGTCTTGTTTGTGCTGTTGTTCTGCAAATAAACCCCAACAAGGAACACTAAGAAGTGTTCGTCCATCCTTTCGTTCTGCTTTAGCTACAGTTTATAAAGCTGCAGAAAATCACACGAAAGCAGAGACAAAAAGTAAACATGAACAAAAGGAGCTTCCATCGGCACTGAAAAGGAGGCTTAGATTTAGAGCTGCCAGGACCTGCTATAAATACCTGTTCTCAGCCTGCTTATGGAGTAGGAAGCTTTTCTATGAAAGGAACGAACAAAGCATTGTTGTTTCCAGCAGATCAATGGTCGTGTGTAATCCTAATCTGCAGCACCTTCTTTACTCACCCGTGTGTGTTTGCTGTTGTCGTCGCGCAGGATATGGGCCTCGTCACATCGGAGTCTCTCCTCAACTTGGACTCCAGCGAACGAACTCCAGAGGTGTTTTCTTATTTCTCATTTTAATCTTTATGAAGGTCTTTTTTTTAAAGTTAAATCATAGATAGAGATTTTAATTGGCAACATTTTTCATACATTTGCTAAACAGAATGAAAAAAGAAGCCAAATTTGGATCTATTCTGTTTTCAGGCAAGTCCTCAAATGCGCCGCCGGGCCAGAGGGTCCCTCTCTGACATTTCCAGTCTGAGGGACATCGAAGGCCTCTCCGTCCGGCAGCTGAAGGAAATCCTGGCCAGGAATTTCGTCAACTACTCGGGGTGCTGTGAGAAGTGGGAGCTGGTGGAGCGAGTCAGCCGGCTGTACAGGGAGACGGAGCAGAACAGGAAATCATGTGGGCATTTAACTTGACTGCTGCAAGAAAACACATTACGAGCCGCAAAGATGTCCTTGAAGACAATGTTGTGAGTTGTAGTGAGTTGAATTTCTCTTTCTTGCAGTGGAAAATGTGAGCAGGACCGTAACCACAGGTAAGCTGCCTTTCGTCGCTTCTGCATGGCCACAGCTGTCAGTACAGGGAACCACATCCTGTTTTTAACCATAGAAACCTAATATCTCTTTCGCTTCTGACAATATTCTGTTCTGTACGTAATTGGAGCGGTTTGCACTAATCAGAAAAAGCTGAACTCAGATGAGTTTCTCATGAGGAATGAGGATGAACTATCTTATGCGTGCTTGCTTTACTCCTCCCACTATAAAGTGATGGCCTTCCCCCCTCCTATCTGCAATGGTGCCGTCAGAGGTAAGGCTGATAAAATCCTCAACTACGTAGCTGCATCCTTTCTCCCCATCAAATGAAAAAAAAATCATTCTATCATCACATCTGTGCTGATTGTAAGCCTGCTTTCATCCCTGTATAAGTTGAATGGCGCTTACAGAGATGGTTTCTTGTTGTTTTATTGATTCTATAAACTGCAACATGTAGTTTCTTTTGTTTTTTTTTTTACTTATCCGTTCATGTGTTGATTGTGTAAAGTTCATCGTACGCTCTGAGCAGCATGCTTCCACTGATAAAGTCCACTGGATCGGAGCGAGGCGTTTTTTAAAATTTCCTTTTGTTGCATTTTTCCAAAGGCGGGGCTTTCGTACACTCCCCCCCCCCTTCTTACTCCTCCTTTCGTTTTCGCAGACGGCGAGAACTGCCCGCTGACGATTCACGACGACAACCTCTGCAGGATCTGCATGGACGCCGTGATCGACTGCGTCCTCCTGGAGTGCGGCCACATGGTCACCTGCACCAAGTGCGGCAAGAGGATGAGCGAGTGTCCGATCTGCAGGCAGTACGTTGTGAGGGCCGTGCACGTCTTCAAGTCCTAATGCAGCGCCGCACCTACTCCAGACTGCGACTGTACCTTAAACTCAATAATGCAGCTCATAAACGCCTTTTTTGTTTGAACATTCTTATCACCTGAAACTTAATATTATTTGCACAGTAAATTATAATTTTTTTTAAACTTCTTTTTTTTTTAGTTTTGACTGTCTGGTTTTTATGAGCGGGCAGATTCCAGCGACTCCTTCCTTTCCTCCGTCTTCTTTTCCAAACAACTTCTTTTCTTTTTTTCTTTTTTAAACGAAGTAAAGAATGTGTGGACGAGCTCTGTGCAGCCTCATGTAACACGCCATCCTCATTTCTGCCTATAAACTGTAGCCGGGCGTCACTTGGAGCGCTTCTCTTTACAGCCACTGCGAGCGAATTAGTTCGTCTCATCACCTCATACACAACCTCAGCACAGGGAAAAGGAGGAAGACTCGCGCCTCCGTCTTTCACTCACTTTTACCGTTTTCGTCAGCTCTGGGAACAGCGTTAGTCTTTCAGCCTGTCGGATCAGAAAGCACTTTGTCCACCGTTTGCGTTAACGCAGCATCAACACTCCAATAATGGTTCGGTTACGTGTGGCACTTCCTGAATGCTCGTTCTGTTAGCTTTTTGGCAGCCTGCAAACGAGTAGGTGCGCCACAGTTAACATTTACAGACATTCTTGGGGATTCATCGTAAGGCCGGTGCGGCGTTATGTTGATCCGCTTTCTGCTTTTTCAAAAATGTTTTATTTAAACACATCGCACAAACGTCTGTCATCGCAGCAATAGCTAACTTCACCTCTTTCCCCGTCTCAGCTCCTACTAGAGCCAAAAGACAAAATCTGGTGCTAACTCATCCAACCATCTTCCGTTTTTTTTTTTTTTTACTTTTTGGTGTGAAGAAAGTTTTTAGTTTTGTTGTTTTACTGCTGGTTGTGGAACAAAGTGTCTTTTTTTTAAGTTCTCTCACGTAGTAGTCATGTATTGATCTCAGAGACGTATGGGTTCACTATAACCTGTGGTATAGAAAGTATATCAAGATAACTTGTTAATGTACATATATTGATCCGTATCAGATGTATATATCTATATTTTTTAATTTGATTTGAATTGTGTGGTTCAGATTACTAAAGTATCCCGGGGCTTGGGCTCGTTTATTTTTACAGGGTTGTTGTTTTTTTATTTCTTTCTTGTAAAGTGGCTAAAAAAAAGTGTTTACCCCACACCGATTTGCTTGAGCTCGCTATTCGGTTCGAACCACGGCATGACAACAAGCATCACTCTGAGCGTTTCTCGTCTGTATCAGGAGCACCCAGCTGGTCTCCCTCACTCCACCCGAAGCTCCACCTGCTGCTGTCGCGGCAAAGATGCTCTCTACGATCACAAGGAGTAGCGGAGCAGATTGCACTTTTCTTTCAGAGCGGGGGAACAATTGTGTGCAAGGTATGGTCTTTGTATCTGGGAATGTTGAACTTTATATCATGATAAATAAAGATTTTAACTAAAAGTCCATGTTCCATATAGTAATTTGAAGACAGCTTCTTGAGACATATTTTATTTTATCAGATACAAATACTGTTTGCAGTAAAAGAAAATCAAACCAAGCAGTGCGGTTATTGCAAATGTTTATTTTCTGTCACCCAGGCTCTAAAATGTTAACAGTTTTACTCGTCCAGGGACTTGAATAAGTCTTCCTCTGACACGTCATGCTTTGCAACCGTTCAGCTGCTTTAGCGCTACAGAAAAGGAACGATTTAGTGATTAAGTTGCCGATGACCACGAGGAAATGGTTAAATCTCAACCAAAGCGGAGCCCCGATGAACCCGCCGGGGTCGCAGCTGATCACTTCCTTTTCTCAGCGAGTTACAGAACGCTGAACAGTTCTGCCGACTCGGACCTCCATCGACCTGCCAAGACATCTATCAAAACCCAGTCGTGGTACAAACGAGATTCTTTTAATGCAAATTAGCACGTAATTTTTGGATTTACAAATATAAACATGATCACATTCACCTGAGGGGATAGATTACATCACAATACCCAAAATACAACACCTAATGAATGACATATATGTTCAATTTTGTAACTATTTCAAAAGGTAATAGATGCCAGTATAGATAACCAGATATGTGTGTGTGTGTGTGTTAAAAAAGTCAGTAAGATCTGCTGCAGCTTCCTGCCACTGACTCGGGTTTTGAACCCCACCGACCACCCCGATAAATATTCACAGGCATTATTTGACCCAACGTCAAGGTACTGAAGAAATGAATAAATACAAACTGTAATAAAAAAAAACACCAAAATAATCAATAAATTAATGTTGAAATATTGATGCAAACCATAATAAACTAAACAAAGGTAAAAAAACAACAACTTTGTAGCAGTAATATGAAATTTTAACATTTCATTCTCGCTGAAATACATTCTAAGTATTTAAAAAACTCTGATATAGTTGAACCACAGCACATGCAGGGTTGTTTCTGTCCGATACTGAAGTGACGACGTCCAAATGCAGATTTTGGCACACAGTTCTATGACGGCAAACTTAATTTTGTTTCTCATGCTGTGACGTCTACAATAAGCTCCTGAGACGAAAAAAAAAAAAGAAGAAAAAACAAAAACTTTTGAATGATGCTTGTACAAAAATACTATTCAAATTTTAAAAGAATAAAAATAACTCAACAGTTACAACCACTTCTTTAGAAAAGTCAACAGAAACGCATGCAATCCGGTTCCTCTTTTTCCGTCCAGTGAACATTTCTTTATCGCCTCATGTAAGCGCACATCTCCCTCCAGGAACTTCTGCCTCTTGCTCAGGTTTTATTACGAGCGACTCGGCGGGCTCGTCGCGGGGGCCACTTCCTTTAAGTGCAACGCCAGTCTGTTGTCGGGTCCCGTTAGCCACTAGCTCGTCTTCTGCAGCAGTTTGTCCTCCTTCAGTTTGAACGGGACGCTCACGGACATCTCCGCGATGAACCTCTCGCAGCCCGTCTTCGTCACCTGCTTGCAGTAGCGAAGGTCGATCTGACAGATGCTGCCGCAGCGCTTGAAAAAGTTCAGGGAGTAATCCGTGACTCGGTTGCAGACTGAAATGTAAAGAAAAGAAAAAAAAAAAGTAATCAGACGCGCACAGAATCTAAAGTTTTCTTTCACAGTAATGATGCATGTTTTAGGCCTGGTTGGTTGATTCACAACTCCTTTTCAAAAATCAGAAAGTTCAATTTGTTATTTATGGCTAAATATAACTCTGACGTTGTGCTGCAGTTTAGTTGGGTTAAATTTTATTACCCTAAATGTTTAACACAGCTCATCTCAGTTGTTATACTGGATTAAAACACCTCTTCAGACTCTGGGTTGATACACCCATGTAGGAATTTCATATAAACAAGTAAAGACAAGTTATCTAGAGCAATGATTCCCAAAGTTGGGGTCGGAACCCCAATGTGGGTCACCTAACACCAAGTAGGGGTCCTTAGATAATCTCCATACATCAGGTTACAATTAAAACAGATTTTATGACATATTTACACCATAATTGTTACAGAGAATTGAAATAAAAGTAATTTAATGATTTAAAAAATGGCAAAATGGATGCTAAGACTGTTTGTGCTGTCATTGTGGCCTTATCATTAGCATTTTTGGATATTTAAACAGACAACAGATGGGGTCACACATCTTTGTCACTGTTATTTTATGGGTCAGAAGCAATACATAATACGACCAGGTACTTTCAGTTGGTGTGTCTGGTTCCTATAGAGTCTGGGTTGTATTAGGAAGTGACTTGTTACTCTGTTCTTACAGAGTACTTATCTAGTACCTCCCAGTTAAGTATTCTGCTGTTTTATGTGTTATGACCTCCTATTCTGTATCTTGAAAGTTCGGTTCCTGCAACCTAATCGTCCACATTTTAAAATCATCTTACAATAAAAGCAGCTCACTATATTATTTTTGATTTATTAAAACACCAAAGTCAATGTTTTGCCCTTTCAGTTCATCCTGGTTTAGTTCTGTAAACAAACTATCGTCGACAAGAACGTGTTTCTTGTGGAAAATCGATCTCGAGGCAGCAGTTTTGCATTTCCTCTTGGATTAAACGTGACTCTTCTGTAGTTTATCGAATGCAGCATCGTCTGTCTGGGCTACGCTTATGTTGGTTACGTTTATTTTGGAGATTTATATAACGTTCTACCAAAACTTCACCCGACCCAAAGAGGTGACTGGGCCAATGAGAACACCTGAAGAAACTGAGCACTCATTGTAAACACAAGGTATAAAGAAAGTATACATACATACAGATTCTCATACAGTTATTGTCTAAAAATGCATAAATCAAAATATCAGAATATTAGAACTTGCAAAAAAGTCACCTATAAGACACAACACCTGGTGCCGTTGGTCTCCTCGGCCCGCGGGGCTCACCTGACAGGTTGATCTCTGTGAGCGAGTCTCTGGTGGTGGTTCCCTTTGCCGTCAGCAGGTTGACGGACTGGTCGTTGATGTGGTTGCAGTAGCTCAGGTCCAGCCGCGACAGCAGGGGCATCTGTCGACTGATGAGACGCAGCGACGTGTCGGTGATGTCCAGCCCCGCCAGCCGCAGGTCCTCCACGTTCCTCAGCTTACAGCGGTTATCGAGCTGACCTGTTGGTAGGCCACAACAACGCTGATCGGTTTGTGGGCAATGAAATTAAAGTGTAATCATTTTTGAAGAATCCAGATAAAACATTCGGTCAGTTTAGGGGAAGTGACGTTCACTTTGCTGAATCAGTCAAGAAACCTTAGGAACCCAAAAATGGCGATATATTGTCAGTTTTACAAATAACAAGCTAAAATTTGGTGTGGTAGTATCACTAACACATACTTTAAGTACAATTATCTCCTGGAGTCAACTGTATCTCATGAGATATGACCCGCAGCAGCCAACTCAGTGCCCGTTTAGTGTGGCGGGCAGGAGATGAGAACCAGCCTGTGGTCTATCGCGTGCTGTACCTGGTCTGTTGTCTGTGGGCGGTGACAGCAGGTCCCTCATCTGTGCATCTTTCAGTCCCTCCACCCACTGCACATCCAGGGTGCGCAGCAGAGGGCAGCTGGAGGTGCAGAGCGCAGACACAGCAGCCCAAGAGCAGCCGGCCAGCTGTAACACCCGCAGACCTGAAAGACGCCGCAGCGCACGTCAAACACGACGAGCTGCAACCGACGAATGCTCGAGAGTCGCTCGCGATGGAATACCTGGTAATCTATTAATAAGCCAGCTTAGCTGTTTTTTGGAAATGTTGGTCCAGCTGAGGTCCAAGGAGACGGGCTGCCTGCGGATGATCCCACTTAGCATGAGCGGGGTGATGGAGGTGCAGCGATTCAGATCGATCTTCGTCCAAAGTCTCTTATCGCAACACCTAGTCAGAGGGGGAGACGCCTCGTGTCAAAGCAGAGCACATCCTCATCTGCTGAACATAAATATGTAAACATGTTATTTTCTGACTGCACGCTGCGCACGTACCATCTGTTCCACGTCTTGCAAACGCTCATGCAGATGCACAGCTCCGGGTGTGACAGATAACTGAAGATCTTCATCCAGACCTCTCGCTGGAGAACGTGCGCTTTACCATCCTTCAGGGGCAGCCTGTCCGGAGGGGGGCTTATGGGAGGGGGCCGAATGACGTGCCGCTCCATTTGCACACACTTGGGCGGGGAACGCGGGGGCACAGGCCGCGTGGTCGGGGTGCTCCGGTTGAAGCCCAGCGGAGTGATCGGACTCTGGTAGAAGTGGCGCAGTTCCCAGTTGCTCCCGTTCATCTCTTTGGCCTTCAGGTGAGGCCTCTGATCGCCGAGTTCCATACCGTTGCGGAAGAGCCTCTTCGGCTCCTCGTTCTCCGTTTCCGGCTCCACCTTGAGGGGCTGCCGGTTCTCGATGGCCAGGGAGTCCTCAGTCTTCTGGATTTCCTGGTTCAGCGCTTTGCTCAGTTCTCGACTCAGCTCCCTGTTGTTCGGCAAGTGCCGCTTGCGGCGAGCTTTGGGACGGGGACCCTTCTCCTGCGTCTCGCTCCCCCCCTCGCTGCTGGGGCCGGCCTGCGGGGAGCTGCAGTAGGACTGGTCACTGTCCCCGACCGGTGTCCTGATGGAAGGATTCAAAGGGTCATTCCTGGAGTCCTCTTCAGTGTCCCCGAAGCGCCCTTTCCTGTCTACACTGCTCCGGAAGTGAAGATCCCTTCCATCTTCGTCGTCTTCCCCATACCCGCCCTCGTCCTCCCGTTCTGTCTTAATTTGAGACGCGAGTTTGGAAAAATAGGAGTCATCCGGCTTTTCCTGTGGAGCAGAAATGAAGACCTTTCATTTAATACATGTGCAGTTATCCCACTAACACTTTCGTCTGTAATGATAAAAGAAACGTCACTGTTGACGAAGCAAACCTTCTTCTTCACAGAAAGATCCTCCTCCTCCTCATCGTCAAACAGCTTCCTCTTCTTCCTCAGCTTGTCCTCTGGCCTGGGCCGCGGCTGACCGCTGGGGGACAGCAGCGGCGGCTGACGGTGGAGGGCGTCCTCGGCTCGGAACCTGGGCGTCTCCTCTCTGTCCGGTCTCCTCTTCGCCGCAGCGGACACGTCCCCCTCCTCCTTCACGGGCTTCTGTTCCCTCAGCAAAGAGCCGGGGAGGTTGGACGCGTATTTGAACCCGGGACCCCTTTTTTGCTTCAATACCAAGGGGGACAATAATTGCAAAACAACTTTATACCTTCAGCCTATTGTGACGGGAAAAATCTGCTCTGCATTCCTAAAGCTACTCAGGTTTTTGCTAAACTGCGGCTGAAACGTTTACACGGTCATGAGTTTCCTGCTTCTGAGGCTGACACAGACGTGTACGAATAACTTTAGCAAACAAGCATAAACAGGAAGTGGCAAGCTGATCATCACATATAAAACCAATAAACTGAATGCAAGATGTGAAAAAAAGGAAATGTAACTCTAATATCAAAACTTTCCAGTGATAATTCCCCTATCGAACATCTTCCAGAATACTTTCAGCTCATATAGCAAGCTGTAACCTGATCTAAATCCTCTGAAATATTCATATTTGTACTCACTTTCCCACTTTTCCCAGCATGGTTGCATTTGGGACACTCCCAGCAGTTGGGGAGCTCGTCGTTCACCACTCCTGTGGCGTCGCTGACCTGCTGGAACGGGGGGGTTCAACAACAAGAAAAAGGCAAGTTTGAACCAAGTCACAGAGCGTTTTAACACAAACGAAAGGGAAGTGAAAGCAAACGCTGTGACGTGTGCACGTCGGGCCGGTCAGCACAGCTCAGCCCGAGCCAGAGTTACCTCTTCCTTTGTGAACAATAAAAACAGGGAAGTAAAGCCTGTTAAAGCATCTCTGCTGGGGTGGGATAAATGCACATTTGAATAAATGTAAAATCTAAACTTCTGCATGAAATTCAGCCTGGATTCATGATTAAACCGAGTTGAAGTTGTAACAGCATGTTCAGGGAGTTCTGGTGTCACAGGTCATCTCAGCAACACCTAGCTTCATGAAACACAAACAGTGGACGAGAACAGGAAGTTCCCCTCATCCGCCCAGAACAACTTATTTTTCTTCACCGACTGTTGAAGAAAAATGGAAGTACACATAGAGAATCTGGACCACTGGAAAAATATTAGTATTATTTTGCTGATTATTATAGTTCATATAATTCTGACTGATACAATTTACTGAAAGGATTACAATCTGCAACGATTTCCTGATAAATAACTAGGGCAGGACTTAAAAAACTGGTCTGATCCCAAATCTACAAGCAGCAGCATGTTTTTGTTTTGACAGTTATAATCTGGATGTTTTACACTTACACTCTTCGTGTTGAAAGGTCTCCAAGACTGATTAAAGTCTGCTTTCAGATAATACAGAAACAGCCTTTTATATGTTTTTTTTTTTTTACAACTTTCAGATGCTGAGAGTCAAATCCTAAAACAGGATGTGGTCGTAAAATTTGCTCATTGTGTTTTTAAAAAACAATACAACTTCCACATAAAATCAGCGTCACGGATTCCAGCTGAACGGCCTGAGTCACGCCTTTAAATGTTCCAGAAACCTGGCATTCCTGCACAGCGAGTCACCGTGAGAACGGCCTGAGCGAGGCGGAGCTCTTCGGCTGATCTCTGTACCTTCAGGCAGTTGGGGTGGACGATCTCGTTACAGATGGAGCACTCCATGAGCATGAAGTTGAACTTGTCCTCGTCGTTCTCCAGCGTGTCCTCCTTCCCCGCCTCCTTGCACACCACACACACGGCGGTGTGGGGCAGGACGGGCTGCATGGAGCGAGACAAACGAGAAAAGCGGGATTTAACGTTGCGGATATACTGAGCTTACTCTTTCTGGAGGTAAACAGAGACGACCTGATTAATCAGCAGCAGGCTCATCAAATGAAACGGCTTGTTTAGAAAGCGAAAGCTCCATAAACATGATTTCTGCTGCATGACACCAACTAATAAATGTTCAGCAGCTGTACGCTCGTCTCACTTCTGACTCACCGCGATGCACTGTCGCATAATGCAGGACTGCTTCATGCGGCCCGGCCCACCGAACTTCTTCATATCCTTACAGAAATGACACTCGCCGCATTCGGTCCGGAGGCACGCCTCGCACTTCCTGCAGCGCGTCCTCCTGCGCCGGGCTCCGGAGGAGCTGCGGTTGGACGGCAGCTTAACGGCCGAGGACGTCCCCATCTTGGGCTTGGGTCGGTTGACTGCTCGCTGCTGGAAGACAAACGGTTCCAGATGTTAGGTGAAGGAAATCAAAAATCTGTACCTGTAAATGACAAACGGGTCACTGGTTTCTCCTGCCTTTTGTAAAGTAAAAGCCAAAGGATTCAAATCTTCTAAAACCTAACATGGCTTCTGACATTAAAATGGTGGGATTATTGTTTTTTTTTGTTTTGTTGACTCAGCTCTTTCAAATGGGGACAGAGAGGAGACAATCTGCAGCTAAAAAGTGTCAGCATAAGATACGGAACGAAATATTTTATTTCACTTTTTTTCTATTAAAAATAGCAACACATTCAGTGTCTCTGCAAATTAGGAAAAAGAAATAAATCTGACTGCAATCATTTTATCATTTGTTTAATAGTTTTTTAGGTTTTTTTTTAAATCAAAAAATGAACTCATCGTTAGAGCTCTGATTTGCATTACTCTGTTTAAACACAAGTGTTTAGAACTGAGCAATAATAATAACAATAATCATAGTCTGTCTACAATTAAACATTTTTCAGTTTCTCGTGCTCTTTGGTCTTCTCCTTGTTGCCATGGCATTAACTATAAAATGCAAGAAAAATAAGACAAATCACAGAGCATCGCAGTCCTTCTTATCGTAGCGGGAGAGGTTACCTTGGCAACACTTTGCCTTGCTGGTGGCAAACGTCTGAATTAAAAAAAAAAAAATGCAGGACTGCCAGAGATGGATAAAAATAACCTCACAGGAGGTTGTGGGGATGATTTGCTGCTTCGCGTTGAGAACATTTTCCATTTAATCTGATCGCACTGCTCTTAACGGACAAACTCCGAGCGTCCCGCTAATTTTTTTTATTGGAAATGCTTTATTAAACGACACAAACGAACTGAAGCTTGGTGTCTTTTCTGGAGAACAATGCTCGCCGCGGCAGGTGTAGCAGCCGAAACACAATGGATGGGAACAGGACGTTCCAGATCAACCACAGTCCTTAGAAAGAAAAAAAACAAAACAAAACAAACTCTCCTGAAAGCGATGACAGCAACCAAAAACCCTTTAAGGCAAATCATTATTAGCAACATGACAAACCTTTAAAACACTTCACTTCCTCAGCTGATATCATAACCCATTCCCCCTTCATGCAACCGTTATAAAAACGATTCTTCAGATTGCGTTTTGTTTTTATTTTTTATTATTGCATCCCCCATTTAATCTGACCGCTTTCAACAAGCAAATCGTGCAAAAACGGTTCTCCGTCGATACGTCCAACTTCTGTCAAACGCCGAAATATGAGCAGCTGCTGCAGGGGTGGCCGCGGCTGTCGACGTCACAGAAACAGCTGTGGCCAAGCTGTGTCAGTATTCTGTCAGACCTACACGGGCACAAGTGTTGATCTGACGCACGTGAGTAAAGCCAGGGCTGAAAAAACGAGCCAAAAGTTGGAGCAACATTTTAAACACTGCATCTGAATGAGGGGTGTGTGAGCGTGAGTGTGTGTGTACATCTCACACAAAAAAAGGAAGAATGGATTCAACTGACTTTTTGTTTGATGCCACTTTTAGTTTCATTATAGCAGAAATAGTGTCCTTAAATCAGACATTCTGCTGCAAATATAACAAAACTATGGCTTTGTGTTCTTGGGCTTCTTTTTTTCTTACACTCAACTATGAACCAAAATGTGCCCAGCGTGGGTGTTGGTATTGAAACAACAGGAAATGGAGTTAATTAATAAAAACAAGAACATAAAGTGTTTCAAGTTAAACAATAGCGAAGAGGAGAGGCACAAACAACGAGGTGAGCTTTTAAGAAAAAAAATAAAAATAAACAAAAATGACAGAAGAAGAAGCTGAGGATCACCAGGTGAGTTTATTATCCATGAAAGGCCCGTTTTTCCTATTCTGGGTCAAAAAGCAGCTTTCGGGGCCTCGGCTGCATCAGGTGGCTTGTCTTTACGGTAATCGTGCAGTAATATGACAGGAATCTGGGATAGGCTGCAGAAGGCTGTGAACAAAAAAAGAAAGAAAAGAAAAACACAGTTTCACCACGCCGAGCGCAGACCTCTGACTCAGCTCCGGCGTGGACTTCAAGTGGGAGAAAGTCACAAGGCTCTTCGTCTACAACAACAACAACGTGCCGTTATCTCCAACACATTAGCCCTCACGATGTGCTGATAGTGGACTTTGTTGTGGGTATAAATGTTGTGCAAGCCTCTTGCATAAGCACCTCTCGTGAGCCCTGCCAACAGGTAGGGGCCAGGTTTCTGCAATGCACGCCCCCTGAGAGGGTACAGTGGGCAGCATTTACTCTGAAAACTTTGCTCAAGTGAGTTGAGTTTAACTCAGTGGCTGGGTTAGCTGTGGCACAAAAAAAAGGGTTTTGAATGGGGTGTTGGTGCTGGTGGTGGGGGTCCCTGTGAACCCCCAGTTTGGGACCCACAGACTGGTCCACCAAGCTTCAGAAGTAAGAGCCACTTCATTGTTCCCTCTCCCCATCCCCCTCCCCGGTCCCTGCCTCAACAACAGCCTGCCTCCGAGCCGTCTTAAAGGCGCAGAGTGGTGGGACAAGTTTTTCTTTTTTTTTTATGGAAGTGTGAGGAACTGAACCACAAGAAGGAAGAGAGGAGAAAAAAAAAAAAAGAAGAGAAAGCATTTTCAACATGGCAGGTTGAGTGTATGAGGAAATCATTGTTCCAGCCATTACAAAGCTGGACTGTCCTTGTGACAGAGATCACTGCTTAATTATCTGATTCATGACCGGCTGAGTCTGAGAGATGGGCAGGACGAACTGGGTCAGTCTGTGGTCAACATCATTAAGGAGGGCAGTACGCGGTTTGTCGGGCACATTCAGGGACTTTAACCCAATAAACACCTTTTTATGTGTTTTGAGTGTTTAGCCGGACGCTCATTGTTGTCACTTTTCCTTCTCTGGACCTGACCCACTCACAGAGAGGAGCACGGTTTAACCTGAAGCAACCAAAGCAAGAAGAAGAAGAAGAAAAAAAAACCGTCGATAAATGTGGCTTTTTCCACCCCTACAAGTACGTTGACTAAATTCACGTCGTAAAACCGAGACGATAACAAAGTGTAAAAAGCGTGTACCTGTTCGGACTCTGACTCATATTCCTCATCGTCTCCGCTCAGTGACAAGGCCATGACTCTCCTCTCTCATCGTTTGTGAACAGAAGAAACCAACATGGCTGAACGAGCCTCCAGCTCAGCTCCTCTCGCCGCCCCTCCTTCGCGTCACACCAAACCCGGGTTACAGCAGCTGCTGGCTGTGTTCCCGGCGCTGCGTTCAGGGACGCTGGAAAACAACCTCTTTCCTGCTCACCCAATACAACTTACGGCGGAAAGACGGCAACAGTGATCGCAAATATCTTTCAAGGTTTCAACACGTTGCTACGAGAAGCGTAAAGCTGATATTGAAAATCCTGCTGCGAGGTTAGCAACACGAATTCGTCGACATAAAATGATTAGTAACGAGTTTTAATATACACCGTAAATGCAGCAACGGCTTCGGCGGAAGCGAAGATCTGCAGGTACAAGAGAACTCCCTCCTGCGCATGTCCGAGTTTGCTTCAACTGCTCATTGTGGTTATAGAAGTATCAGCTTAAAATTTATAAACTTTTGTTTGATTTACCTAACATTTCAGCCTTTGAAGATTTTCTAGGATTCTATTGGTTGCAAACTAAATCCAAACTATATTTTAAGGCTTTCTTGTTGTTATTTAATTGTTTATTTTTTACGTTTTTAATTATTTTTAGAGGACTGCACCACTTTTGTTGTTGATTGCGCAACAACATCAAATATTAACAAAGTCCATCTGACATTTTATGCAATATTGTTTAGCTGTTTAACATGTGCAAACCCAATTACAATTATATATTTTACACAGGTGATTAAACAATAGATACTGATACTTTACTGAGTACAGAGAAAGCCCAGCAAAAGAAGATAGAACGCCATACTCAGGATTTAACAGAATTACATAATTATAATGATGACAACATCTAATTGTGCCAGGCAGTGAAGTGCTTGTAGAGTTTGAGAATAATTTACTTTGGCACCATCCAGTGTTTGAGCATGAAACACACATGCTTAGTCAGCCTTTTAAATACACACCCTTGTTATAGGGGGATTAATCATCTTCCTGCTTCTGTTAACTCTGAAACAACTTCTGATGTCCTTTTAAAAGAATTAGTATGTTAGAGCTTGTGCTAACATACACAGCCAGGCTGTTTACAAAAAAAATCTATTTTTCACAAGAGTTTAGTTCAGAAAAGGAATCTATTAAGCATGTACAAACACATCAAAGGCACATAAATAATTCCTCATTTATTCTGCTGTCGAGTTTTTATTGCAAAGTCAGTAAAGGCTTCCTGTTTCACATCTCCTCCCACTGACACAAGAAATACTTGCAGTTGTCACAAGAGTGACTTATGGGACAGTTGCAGCAACACCATGAAAAATTAATTGGATTTGTTGTGTTTTGACAGGAAGTCCAGGAGAGTGGGTGACTGCTGGGCTTTGTTTACCTTTGACGCTGTAAAATAGGCTATTGTTTTGTTAAATCTGCACACGTGAGAACAAATTATACAGCATTAGTATTAGTATTAGTAGTAGTATAGTTGAGTTTACATTTATTTGGCGATTCTTCTAAAAGCTGACATGCTAAATGTTGTTATATCTAAGATATTCTCTCATAACGCTAAAAAGTGAGTCATGGTTATGACATAGCTGAGTCATTATTTTGACAGTATTTTGTCAAAAGCATTACAGAAGTGAACTGCACTATTTGGGAACATCTTAAAAATATGGAAGTCCATTTTTCATCACAGAAAAGAAATAAAATTGTCAATTGCAATGTTATAATTATGTAATTCAAAGTAAAACCTATGACTTTGAAACATATAATCGGGCCTTTGAATCTCAAATTATAACTTCAAATTTCATAGTTATGGTTTAAAATCTCATAAATCTAACTTCGAGTCTCATATTTATGATTTTGAGTTTCATAAACTTAACTTTGAGGCTGGACTTCTGTATAAAGAGGTTAAACATCGGTAATAGGCTATAACAGTTTGTACCTGAAGGACAAAGAGGAAGAGGAGGAGGAAGAGGCTGACAGTTGCAGGGCGCGGTGCATTGTGGGTAATGTGTGTTTCCTCCCAGGTTTTGACAGTCAGCTGTTGCAGGAAAGTGTCCCAACAGAACTTCACAACTAATTTTAGCGGCTTTTATTTCTCGCAGCGCACTTCCCGCCTCGGTGTCTGGTTTGTCTTCGGTCCCCGCCCTTGTAAACAGAGTCCGAACCTACTTTTTGTATTGTTTTTAAACTTTTTTTTATTTATTTATTTTTTTTATCAAACTTTTGTAGGAACAGCTGTCGGCATGAGTTTAAACGAGCACTCCATGCAGGCGCTGTCGTGGAGAAAGTTGTACTTGAGCCGAGCGAAACTAAAAGCCACCAGCCGGACCTCAGCGCTCCTGTCGGGTTTCGCAATGGTAAGTTTGAGCCCGACTTCTCCCACCGAGGTCAGCACTAACCAGCTAACCAACTAACCAAGTCACCGACTAACTAACCAGCCGCCGCCGCCGCCGCCGCCGCCGCCGCCGCGCGACGCAACTCAATCCGCCGTGGACATGAGCGGACGCTGCAGGGCTGCGAGCGTGACGCAGATGATTGTTTTCGGTGCTCGCCTCCTTTTTTGGGGCCTTTTGACGAGCGCTGCGCGCACGTTTCCACTTGTCTGGGACTCCAGCAAGTAAACAACACGCTCGTATACAACAACAAGGACAACAAGGACCCAAATGAAAGCTTTGCCCGCTTCCGCCGCAGATAACACAATAAGACACGCAGACGTGTTTTTACTGTAGGCTACCTAATGAAACACAAACTGTAGCTCAGTTTCTTGAAGTGTTCTTTCTATTCCTTTTTTTGGTGCTCATAATTTCTTTCCCGCCACACCACACTTAATTTATTTTATTGGCATGTTGTAAATGAACTCATATAGTTATTATGTAGATGCTTCAGGTCACAGACTGCTTCAAAGTAGCCACAAACCATGACACTTCCTCTGCCATGTTCCTCATTTGAGGAGGTTCCGGTGTGATTTATATATATATGTAATTTAGTTTTTTGTTATTTTGCCCCCAAAGTTAAACGTCTGTCTTGTCTGACTTTAAGGATTCTTCATTTCCTACAAAGACCATAGCGAGCTTTAGCTGTTTAGTGACGTTGTGGGATCTGTTCATTGTGTTTAAATAAGAGTGGCAGACATCTCCAGGTGCATTTAAGACACTTTTCTCTTCATACGAACTAAATGCGCTTCGATCTTTTTAGGCATCAGTTATTAAAGTTATTGTTTATTACCATTGTCTTATGACCTCATAGGTTAACATAAAAGTCTTTTTTTCTCCTGATAACAGCTTAGTAATCACACAGTGTTGGGGTAAAACTGAAAGTCTTCCCTTTAAGCAGGTCTAACATTAAAGAGGTAGTTGGTCAATATTTGCTTTGTCTTTAAGAGAATATATTTCTGTCAGGTGAAAGTCTGTAAAGAAAATTAAGAATAAACAAAGAATATTTACCCTTTAGTGTCAGGTATGGTTCCTCTTCCTTACTCCTAAATGCAATCTTTAAAGCAAAAATAAAGCGTTTTTTTTTAATTTATTGAAGTTGCTTCTGGTTGGTGAGAGTTAGTTTATGGGTGTTTTTTTTTAAAAAGAGGCAGAATTCTGGAGATGAATTATTTTTAATAAAAGAAAAAAAGACTTGTTTTCTGAAGACGTTGGAATAAGTAACTCATCTTTTCGAGATGATGGCATTAGAAGTAAAAACAGTATTATTAAAGCCAGATCTACGTGTTGTCTTGTGTTATATTCTGAGAAATCCTTGCAAATATTAGCTCATCCTGTGATCTTTTTTTTTTTATTTCTCCAGGTTGCCATGGTGGAGGTCCAGCTGGAGCCGGAACACAAGTATCCTCCAGGACTGCTGATAGCCTTCAGCGCCTGCACCACCATCCTGGTAGCGGTGCACCTCTTTGCCCTCATGATCAGCACCTGCATCCTCCCCAACCTGGAGGCGGTCAGCAACGTCCACAACCTCAACTCCGTGAACGAGTCGCCTCACGAGCGCATGCACCGCCACATCGAGCTGGCCTGGGCTTTCTCCACGGTGATCGGCACCCTCCTCTTCCTCACCGAGGTCATGCTCCTGTGCTGGGTGAAGTTCCTGCCGCTCAAAAGCAAACCGGGGGAGAACGACGGCTCCATAAGCCCCGGCCAGGCGGCCGCCATCGCATCCACCTGCATCATGGTGCCGTTTGGACTCGTCTTCATCGTCTTCGCCGTCCACTTCTACCGCACGCTCGTCAGCCACAAAACGGACCGGCAGATCCGAGAGCTGGACCAGGTGATCAAGCTGCAGGAACAGCTGGATAACAGGTCTGAGAACGACAACCTGAAGGCAGCTGTCCACTTCCCCTGATGGGGAATGCAGCAGCAGGGACGTCCGGCAGCCATTTCTCCTGGAAATCACTCCGAGAAGCCGTATATTTATGTTCATCAGACGTGCTCAGATGGATTTCTGTTCATGCTGTATCATCTGCTGAGCGCTGCATGTTTTGGCTCAGTCTTTTCTTTCTTTTTTTTTTTAAAGATTTTTGCATGTTTACAGAAATTGTTTTTAGCTTTAGGTGTTTGTTGAGTCTTTCCCTCTTGCCCGTTGACGTCGTCATACAGACAGATTACATAATCCAGGAGTAAAACCTGGAGGATTTGCATACTGTGGTAAAGAGCGCACATTTACTTTTGCTTTAATATGAGGGCACATATTCTACTGTAGGTACCAAACGCAGCTCGCTTCAGCTCGAGAGCGCAATAATGAGCAATTTAAAGGTGCATACCTGTGTTTAAACTAAGCAAAGGTGCCAGAAGTTCTAAAAAAAACATTTATTTCATAAATTCTGTACTTCAGATTGTACAGTCTTTCTGATTTACAGCTCTACTGAAACGCTCAGTTTGACGAAACTGCTGCGTTCACTTGAGACTTTATTTTTTCACACGGGTTTCCTGCGCGTGTGCGCTGGCTGTGTTTGCCATCGTATTTGACACACTTTCTAAGTGAGCACTTATTCAAGGCGACTCGTTGTCTGAGACCTATGGAACAAACGTTTTTCTTTTGCAGATTTACGAGGCCTTAACGTTGTGATTTGTTACACTCTGAAAAATATATATATATTTTTTCTTCAGGGACTTACGTTTTGCTATTTTCCATGATTTAATTAGCTAAAAAAAATCACCAAAGATGTGTATGTTGGAGGAAAAATTAGTGTTTGAGTAGCAAACAGCATTCAGAGTCTCTGAGAAAACCAAACGTGATAAAGTTTCTGTGCGAGAACACAGAAACGTTAAATGTTAGAGTGGCTTCAACCAAAGCGAAGCACATTATTAATAAACATTTCTTCAAAAAGGGCTTATCTGGGGATGGAAATGAGTCATTCAGGCAGCTTTATGCGGCTGTATCAATGCTCAGTTTTCTTCCTTTTCAACGTGTTGATAATTTGCTGAACTTCACAATGTTTTTAAAACTCAAATATACTGTAAATTGACACAAAATGAAAAAAAGGCTACTAGCTATGAAGCTACGGGTTGTTGAACAACTATCACAAAGCGTTTAAGTATTGAAAAGGAATGAGATATTTTTGGTGTTTTGTTTACAAGCTTGAGCATGGTTACACGTTGGTTAGGTTGTAGATTTTTGTTTGTGCGTCAGGATTGTTTTTGCTCATTAACGTCCTGAATTCGTTCTCGGCTTTAAGGTCGTCATGGTAACGCTGGTTCATGTGATTACACCACGACAAAGTTTTGATTTTGCATTCTTTTTATTAGTTTTTTTTTCATGAAGCTTTAAACCCTTTTTTGGCGCAGTCACTGTGAATACTGTTCCTCTGTTTATATCCAAGGCATGCTGTGATCAAATTGCTGCACTATCAGTTTTGTCTGTCATTCACCCAAATGCAAACTGTTTATGCTGAGTCATGGTAAAGCAGAATTCTTGCTGACTGTTTTTTGTAATTTCAGATGATATGTGCGTGACAACCATCAGAAAACAAAGTGACCTTACAAACTGTTTAGTACCGTGGTTATTACAAGTGTTTAAATCAGAAAGGTTAAATCAGAGACCCCTGTACCTTTTTTTAAAATCAGTAATGCAAGTGAAGATGCGTGACTTTGCTGTATTTTCTTGTGTATTTATTCAGTTAAGTGTATGTCACGATGTGTCAAAGCACAGCATTTGGGAGCTTTTGCAATTAAATGTTGTATTTATTGTTGGTTTTGCTTCTGCGTGGTTCTCTTTGTAAAGTTTATCAAGGTTGTTTGTAACTCCACGTTATAAAAATGCAAGGAATCAAACACCCTTGTGTTGCACGCGTCTCGTTCCGGGCTGTAAAAAGAACAACCACGCAGGAAGCGCTGGGACGTGCTGGTTTTTAAGTGACACGTATGAGGCTGCAGGTTTTTCCCCATTCCTTCTGCTGTCTCTGATCAGCTCGTTCGCATTCGAGCTCTATTCGTCACCACGTATATTTCTCTGGCGCTTTTTTCCCCCTCCCCCTTTTTAGTTTTATTCAGTTGTCTCAAATACAATTTCAGCTCTTACACGTGTGCGTTTTCTTTCAGTTCTGACTGCGCAGCAAGTGGCTGCCACTAATCGTTCAAGTAGGAGGAACAAAGCAAATGTAATTTAGGAGGTTTGGTTTGGATGAAAACCTAAACATTAAAGATTACAGAACTATTACAGAAACGCTGCTCGCACCAATACAGAATACATACCATTGTTTAAAACACACTCTTTACAAATAAATGTGGTCATAGTTTGACTCGTACTTACTGAACAAAGTGCTTATGAAGGCCACACTGATGTGACGAGAAAAACTACAAGCTGTTAAGGTTTCATTACAAAGTTTTTGTGCAACATTAGTTATTTATTTAAACTAATAGTAAAAGAAAAAACATTAAAAATTGAGATAACCTGCAAGAAAGTGTTAATATCTGGGCAACGATCGTGTTTTTCTTATGCTGTTGAAGAATTTCTTCTGATCAAGTATAAAGAAAAAGTCACTTGACGTTTTTGTCATACATAGTCCAAACTTTATAAATCTTTATATTTTGCCTTGACAGACACATTTCACAAATAAATAAATATTTGAGCCTCACTGTCTATATCAGTGGTTCCCAAACCTTTCAGCTTCTGGCCCACAAAATAAGAGCAGCAGAGGCGTGTGACCCCAATAAGCCCCTCTTTAATCGTACAAATTCTATTTTTAAAGAAGAACATCATGACAGCGCCACAACCTCAACAACTATGATGCTAGTTTTATTAATTATTACTGTTGCATCTGTTCTTTGTAGTAATTATGGTGAAAATATGCCATTAGCAATCTTTGTACATATAATTTTGTCTGGAGATCATTTTGTGGACCCTCACTTTATGCGTTATGACACGAAAATGGAGTCCCGACCCCAACTTTGGAAACCCCTGGTCTATATTACTTCCAGGAATGCTCCATCTGAGTGAGGTGTAAGCAGCAAATCTGGCCGATCTTTCCTCTTCTTGACTCCAAAAGTCTGGGTCATGTTTCATGAGCAGACCATCAGGGAGGGGAGGAGGTGAAGAAACATTTAGATAAACAGAAACTGATCCTGCAGTCTTTTAAGAAAAAAATAATCACTTACAGAATCAAAAGAAGCAGCTTTATTGAATAAATTGCATCCTGTTTTGCTTTTTTTTCCCCAATAGGGAATATTTCTGCACATAATAATACTACTAGTAAATATAATAATAGTATTAATATCATTAGGCTTAAGTAAATTAGTCATAAAGTGGACAGCCTAATTAAAAAATATAGGATTATATCCAGTGTTACAACTTGTAGTGGTAACCTAATCATCACTTTTGATTTCATAACTTATAAACAATTTTTAAAAATTAAATTATTTTACAACCATCTAAGTAAGAAGCCAATAATATAAAATCTTTAAATTGTGGATTTAACTGACAGTTAATGAAATAATAAGACTTCATAATTCATCAGGTTCCTCTCAACCATCTGTGTGTCCTTCCGCAGGGTGGTAGGGTCTATTTTCCCTCTCAGTCTCCAGGCGGATGGATCCATTATCCGACCTGGGCGACGAAGTGTGAAAACATCAAAAAATCTCCACAGCTTTTGCAACAATGTTGGCCGATCAGAGGACGCGACTCCAGCCCGGGTGAGCGACATAAGAAGCACTTCGTTAAAGTTAACTTTGCATATGTGGACAGGGTTTTTGTTTCTTTCTTTTATTATTTCACCGCCTGTTATCGCGTTAGATAAGGACACAGGTGATGTTCTCCATCACCTGTTGGGGTGTGTTAACCTCCAGTGGAGGACTCCTTTAAGCTAGCTTACGGCTACGTGGAACAAAATGGCACCATATGGTTATTATTTTCGACGTTTCACTCCAGGTTTTGACGAATGTAATGGAAAGCGACAAACAAAACGCAGAGAAAGAGCCTCAGCAATGGAAAAGTTGCAAGTTGCTAATTGACCCCGCGTTGACAAAAGGACTGTACAAAGTCTGCCGCTTCGATGGGCAATTTTTTAACATTCCCGTGAGTATTTTAAAAACATGTTATATTTACTGGATCTTTATAAACTCATGACACCAGTCAAGTACACCTAGTGTGATTTCAGACCTAATGAGGGCTTTTATTTTGTAGGTTGAGGACTTAGGTCTGTTTCCTGTGGACACAGTCAGGGATCCACGCATCTGCCGCCTGTGGAGCAAATACAACAAGACAGACCTTTTGGTCCCCAGGTTTAAGGTAGTTACACAGCAATTAACGCATTCTTAACGACGGTGAGCAGGAGCCCGAAGTCAATCCTGTTCCTCTGTGTTGTTTTACAGGTGGATGAGTGGTACGTCGGCCCCGTTCCCCCCAAAGAAGTGACCTTCTCCAAGCTGAACGACAACGTGAGGGAGACGTTTCTCGCAAACATGTGCAGCAAGTACGGGAACGTGGAAGAGGTGGAGATATTCTACAGCCCGAAGAACAAGAAGCACCTGGGAGTGGCAAGGGTGGTGTTCGACACGGTGAGGGGCGCGAGAGAGGCCGTGCTGCACCTTCATCGGACGTCCGTGATGGGGAACATCATTCACGTGGAAGTCGACCCCAAAGGTGGACGTGGGCTCTTGAATGTGCTGACGTCTAAATGTTGATACTGTCGAATTGGCTGGCTAACTCTGCACCCTCCTCAGGTGAAAACAGGGCGCGATACCTGCAACTGCTCTTCAGTGGCCAGTACACTCCCTGGACGTTACCGGTGGGATGCAGTGAGCGAGCTCTGCAGAGCTTAGTGGACAGCCTGCTGGTAACCCTGAAGCTGCTTGTGACAATCTAATCAACGTTTGCACAGTGGTCAGGTTGTTTTCGTGATATTAACATGAATCGTAAATACTCTCCTCATGTTTTTATCTCTTGCAGGGCAGCACAGCCGCGCAGCAGTTGTTGAGCGCCTGCAGCCCTGCCAGCATTGCTACACCTCTCTCTTTAGACACAGCCTACTCCAGCATATGGCAGGACACTCCTTGCAGCTTTGGCTTCACACCACAGTCTCAGGGAACCCCCCGCACTCCCTGCCCGTCTGCGACTCCTCTCTCCCAGGACTCCTGCTACTCCAGTCTCCAGGCGACCCCTGTCCTGCAGGGGGAGCCCTCTACCTATAGTGTTCACAAACATTTAAGGCAGGCCCTCTGCCGTCGCAAACCTGCGAGGCATCACAGGGGCTCTCACCAAGTTTCAACTGTCGGCTTCACGTTGAAGCACGGCGAGCCACACCCTGCGACCCCCCCGTCGACGCAGAAACAGACCAGCTGCCAGGAGCTTTCGCTGTGGAGTCACAATCCACAGTCTTCCACTGATAACGAAGCGTCACATGACCCTGCCTCCCCCTTTCCCGAGTCCGGACACACACCTAACTCTGCTTCTACTTTTTTAACTCCGAGCTGCAACTCTTTCAGCATCCTCAGCATTAATTTCCCGGCCGACCTGTGTTTAGGAACCTCTCCAGACGATGACCGCCAGCCAGAGAAAGAGAGCTTGGACTCCCGCATCGAAAGTTTGCTGATACACAGTCAGATTCCGGACACCTCATACTTTGAGGCTGACGTGCGCTTTCAGGACAGCCCGTCCTCACCTTGCGCCACGCCTAATGTTCCATCATCGGACGACTCTCTCTCACGTGCTCTGCCATCTTGTGAATCCTTTGCAAGCGGCCGCCAGCGCTCCTGCAGCGATGTGGTCAACGTCGGTCCATCGTTGCTCCCTGAAGATGAGGAGGATGAAACTAATCGAGCGGTTTTGTTTCTTACAGCAAACTCCCTGTCTCCCTCTCCGTCTGAGTTTGAACACTGTGAGAGGAGGGTTTATGGAGACGATGGAGAGGATGCAGGAAGGTCTCCGCTGTTATCATGCTCAAAGGTAATTCCTCTACATGTCTTACATGTAACGATTTAAGTAGTTATCAGTTTGGTCCTATGTGAAGATATTTATGTAACACATTCTTTTGTTGCTCAGGTGGATGTAGATCATTCAAATATAAGACAGTTTGGAGTGAGAGACACCTCCTCGCTCCCTACAACTCCATCCATTTCTCCTTTCACTGGCCCCACCCTACATATGAACCCTACACCTCCTCCTTTAGTTCCTCCCGGGAGCTTGCGTCCTCCAGTACCCCCTTTCCCCATTCCTCCCTTCCCTCCATCTATTCCTCCTGTCCCACCTCGCCTCCCCAACGGCTCGATCCCCATTCCGCCTCCAGGATGGATACCACCTCCAGGCATCCCCATCCCCCCTCCGCCTATCCCACCGCCTCCTTCCATTCCACCTCCACCGCCCTTTCTGGTGCCTCCTCCACCCTTACCCGTGCCACCTCCTCGGCCCGTGTATCCTGTGCCCGTGCAGCCCCGAGCTCCCTTAGATAAGGAGAGTCCTCCGAGACACGGGAGCTCGCCTTTCCCGTTCCCTCGGCCACCCTGGCTCGCGCCGCCTTTCCCCATTTTTAATCCTTTTGTCCCGCCACCAGACTACCAGAGTCCTGCACGAGAAAATCCCCATAAAGTCACAGCAGAAAAAGTTTTAGAAGTTCTCATGGAGGAGCTGAAATCGGTCATCAAGAAGGATATTACACGGAAAATCATTGAAGGCGCTGCTTTCAAGGCCTTCGAGGAGTGGTGGGACACTCAGGAGAAGAAAGCTAAAGTTAGTTTGTCTCACGTAATATTTTTTTATGTGTTATTTGATGACAATACACTTTTGCAGCTGTTTATTGTGGCTTTAACCTTTCAAGGTCCAAGTGTCTCCTCTGAAAAGTGGCGCAGCGAGTGTGGAAGAGAGACCGAAACTCATGAACCCCCTCAGCCACATCAGTGAACGGGGCAAAAGGCCTCCCCTCCCATCGTTCAGGGTAAAAATATTCTGCTGACCTTATGTGACATGCACAGGCATTAATCAAAGCAAGGTGAACACATTCAAATACTAAAAAAAGATAAAAATTTGCTATGCAGGTCAAAAGGAAAAGATCAGAAGAGATAGGAAATGAAAACGAAAGCCCTGGTCAGTGCTTTTTATCCAGTTTTTTAAACTTAATAATTGTCTAATTTTGACTTTATCTTACACAGAAATGTCACTCTCTTTCATTGTAGCCTTAAACGTGCAGCTGGGGGACGAGATGGTGGCATCTGAAAGAGCCAAACGCAGGCACGCAAGACCACTGGAGCTTGACAGTGATGACGAAGAGAAAGGAGGGAACGACACGCTTCAAAATCACGACTTGGTGTCCGACCGAGTAGAAGTTGCTGCTCCTGTTGTTGATGATCCTCCGATCGCGGTAAACCCTGGAAAAGTTAAAGTGATGTGACAAAAAAACTCATAATATATTAAAACTACTTTGAGTTTTGTAAGGCTGAAAAATATAATCGATGCTCTTAATTAGTCTGACAGAGATAATGATGATGATGATCAGCGAGGTGAAGAAATCACATCATCACTAGAAGAGATGGAAGATGACGATGCTGCCGTCTGTCCAACAGTTGAAGGTGGGCGGTGTTTAGATAGTGGTTTGTTAAAGTCTCATTTAAATTTGACTTCTTTGTATGAACGATCAATCGCATACTTTCTGTTTCCCTTTTCAATCACAGAGAAGTTCTCAGAGAGCTCGGCCTCAGAAGAAAGCGAGTACTCGTCGGACTCCTCCGAGTTGTTCTCTTCAGAGAGCTTGGAGGACTTGTCCTCTGACATCAGCACGGAGTATGAAGACATGGAGGAGGACAACGAGGATAGCAGGAGCGTAGAGTGTATTGTGATCTCATCGGATGAAGAGTCCGTGGAGCTCGAGCTGCCACTAAGCCCCTCAGCTCCTCTAACTCCTGGCGCTCAGCTGGATTTTGACCTAAACGACTGGTTAGATGGGTGTGAAAGGGAGCAAACAGAGGAGACCCATCCATCCTGTCTGCAAGACACGAGTGACTCCGACTCTGTAATGGAGCTCCAACCCAGTGAAACCTGGCGCAGACTGTCCTTTTCTGATTTTGAACTTTCAGGTAATTTGTTGTTTTTTGGACCAAATGTTTTCCTTTTTTATCGCCTGCCTTTGATGGAGGTGGATGATCTGTGTGTGATGATTTGTAGCATTAGCAAAATATCTCATGAACCAGTGAAAAAAAATTTAATGAAACTCTCAGAAAGTAATCACTGGATGTACATCTACATCTGAATAACTTTTGGAGTCAGTCTGATTCAAGATGGCTGCCACAGCTAATCCACTTTAGCAAACACAAAAATGACTGTAACGCAGCCAATTTCACAGATATGGAGCTAAAATTAGACGTGGTAGTCGCTGAGAGTCATCCCCATCACACACTCCCTGCACTAACAGGCTGCGCAGCATCTTTGTATGAAAAAGTTTGAAAATGGACCATTCATTGACAGTGCGTCTTATAATCCTAGTGCAGAAAATACGTTAATACGTTTGTCATATAGTGATGGTTTTTTTTTTCTTTGTTAAGTCAAAAATTGTGTTTTTGACATTCAAAAAGCTTCCAATAATGTTTCCAACTCAAACGACATCTGTAGATAATGCTTGATGTACATTAAATGCATGAAACTAGAGTTTATTCTTGTAAGCTTCCCAAATAGCTTTACATATAAACTTGTAAAATATATAGTTTTAATCATTTCCTGTTAATCTGTGCGGCAGTGGAGTCAGACCTCGATGTCGAGACGAGGGCGCCTGAATGGACAGCGGAGCCTCTAGAGAACAACTTGAGGCCTCTCACTCCTTCGGGCTGCGTGGAGGACGGTCACCCCGATAATCTGATAAGAAGCAAACCAGCATCTCCAGCTATAGAGCGACCACCAACACCAGGCAAGGGGATAGTGGCCGAACTGGTGAGTGGAGACTCAGACGAAGCCAGCGAGGTCTTTTCCCTCTCCCCAGCATGCGGTGAGGTTCTTCTAGCTTCTTCTGATTTCCTGCCTGCCTCGTACCCGCTGTATGAGGAGAAGCCTAAAACTCCTGGCAGGGAGGAAAGGAACGGCCACGGGATGATAATTTCCGAAGGAAGCGCGGTGGGTTTACCTTTCAGCAGCCCGCCACATGTTCTACCTCCGTCAAACAATCTGTACATCACCCCCCCAAAGACTCCAGGGAGAGACATTTTCTTTCCTCAAAGAGACGCGGTCTACAAGAGGAAGACAAAAACAACGAGCGGCTCAAAATCTCAGCCACACTGCAACTTTCTCACAGTCTCTTCTGTCCCTGGGTCATCTCTGGGCAGCCTCTCTGAATCCTCATCTGACTCTGCCGATGGCCGCGGTGTGACCATAAGCTCAGGTGTGAGAGCGAAGCCCTTGCAGGGGCTCGAGAACATGCCTGACCTTTTGGATGAGGAGTACTTCTTACTGAGGCAAAAACTGTGGAGGAGGCTGAAGAGGAGGGACAGGGCCCGTCATCGGCGAAGATTACTCCGAGGATTTCGCCGTTCCCTTTCCTCTAAACGCCGTCGTCGCAGGCAGCGTTCTCTCTGCGAAGAGAGGAAAATCCTTCACAGTGTTTGGAAGGAGGGCCTGGACGAGGAAGACGCCAGGCTGCTGCGGTTTACTTATGAGAGGCTGCAGGAGCAGGATAATGGTGGCGGGTGGCTCAGAGACACCCTCTGGTTACCTCATCCTCATATCCTTTGTAGCTGAGCTTTGTCAATGTGCTGTTGTCTCAGTAACAATGTTTAAAGAGAGCGGCGTGATTTCACTGAGACGCTTTCACTGGTTAAATGAGGTGGTGATGACGTTGAGGCTCAGGTTAATCAAATGGAGATATGAAGAAGTGAGGTTAATACTTTTAACGCTCCACAGCTCTGTGTCATAACCTGTGCTTCGTTTCCTTAACTGCTGCTCACTGACCAAAATGCCCACAGAGAGGAGTGAAGAACTCCGGTCCTGGCTCCCGGTCCACAGAACCGGATCTGCTCGCAGCGAAGGCTTCTACAGAATCAGCCGGAAGGACAAAATGAAATACCTCAACAACACAAGGCTGGCTGCTGATCTTCAGTCTACAAGTGCTCAGGTATCTGACAAGAAGATGAGAAGATGGAATCATCTCAGTGTGCCGTTTTTTTTATTTTTTTAATGAAGTTGTCAACATGTTCTTCAGCAGGGAATGTCCCTCACAGTCCAGCAGCCCACATCACTGAGAGCTGGATCCGACTTCAGGTCTGAACAGCGCCGCCTGCTGTCCTCTTTCAGCTGCGACAGTGACCTGGTCAAGTTCAACCAGCTTAAGGTAAGCTCGGAGATTACTAGAACGTGGTTCAAGTGATTGACCCATTGTTACTACGCAGATCAAATAAAGATGAAAATAGTAGGAATAAAACCACAGAGCTGCCTTCAAACTAGAACAGTTAAAGGACTATCAAGTTCAAACTGTTTAACATGAATTTGTGAGCTTTAGGTGCTAATTTTATCACTTTTCCATTACTTGGAATTGGAAATGCTTTCAAAAGCAGACAGAACTTTCTCAACATTTAGTTACTGCTGTTTAGCATCATGTGATGCTGAGGAGACAGAAAACACTCAGCTTTTCTGTATGTTTGTGTTGGCTAGGCTGCATCACACTGATTTAATCGATGTGAGATATATAATACATGAGATGTATTTATAATTTATGTTTTAAATTGTGTGCCGGAAATGTAAAAACATTATAGAACAAGTAACTGTTGCTGTGTGTTTGCTGCTGGGGATGTTTGTCCATCACTCATCGCTGTGTGGTTACAACTTTAACAGAGGTATCAAAAAACAAAGACATTGTTATTATTACTGACTGTTCATAATGGAAAACCTAAAAAAGCTGCGCCGTACCACACCATACTACAGAAAAAGGTTTCTTTTTATAGATGGAGCAGAACCCCACAGACTGATCTAATCTTTCATCAGGGTCCAAGTTCTGCTCTTTTTAGAATAAAAACAGGATTTACTGCTTTGTGTATTTTTAACTTTCCTATTACATGCAGAGTGAAAGGTTCCAAGCACGACAGCAGTGTTAAATGGAGTCTAATCAAAACATATGTAATGGTTGGCTGAAGTTTCTGCTTTTAAATCCGTCATGTCTAATTGCAGCATCTCTTCACATCTCTTTGTGTCAGTTTCGAAAGAAGCGGATTCGTTTCACCCGGAGCTTCATCCACGAGTGGGGCTTGTTCGCCATGGAGCCGATCGCAGCGGATGAGATGGTGATCGAATATGTGGGACAGCTCATCAGACAGGTAAACAAACCACTTTTTTCTCCCGGATGCTTCTCTGAGTGGTTCCTCTGGGACCGTCTTGATTATTCCAGGTAGTTTCCAGAGGTGTGAATGTCGTAAACATCCCTCATCTTGTCTGATCGCATTCGTCTTCTCTTTCCTCAGGTCATTGCAGACATGAGGGAGCAGAGGTACGAGGAGGAGGGCATCGGAAGCAGCTATTTGTTTCGCGTCGATCAGGACACCATCATTGACGCCACTAAATGGGGGAATTTAGCCAGATTCATCAACCACAGCTGCAATGTGAGTGCAGACTGTTGATGCTGTGGTAATAATCGGTTTTGAACATGATCGATGAATGGGAAATACCTTCACACTGTGAACTGTACGGTTTTTGTCTTACAGCCCAACTGCTACGCAAAGATCATCACTGTGGAGTCTCAGAAGAAGATAGTGATCTACTCCCGTCAGCCAATAAGTGTCAATGAAGAGATTACATACGACTACAAGTTCCCCATTGAGGAAACAAAGATCCCATGTCTGTGTGGGGCAGATAGCTGCCGAGGGTCCCTGAACTAAACTATAATTAGGCAGCTTGAGTGTATGGATCGCTGAAATGACCCAATCTGTCCAATCTAATTAGTCTTTCCTGCTGTTGTGTGGGGGTCATGAAAGCACCGCAGACGTGTTGGTGCTGCGCATCAAATCCTGACTTTTAAACTGTGCTTACAGCACAAATGGGACCATTTAATTTGGACTTGTCTAATTTGCAGGTTGGCTTTTTAGCCTCGTAAAATTTGTCAAATATCCTGCAAAACTTACAGTCGCTCATACACAACAGGTCAATAAAGGACAACAAGTTAGCTTGTTTAAAGTATTTATTTCAACAGGAGGAAGGAAACAGACATTCAGACTTTTTTGCTAAATGTCTCGTTACATTAAAAGGTCTTTTGACCCCCCTGTCCTGGTTGTGGTTACATGTTTTCATTCACGAGAGCTTTAAATGGGGTTTCGCTTGAGTCAAGCTTGTAACGGTTTTTCCCTGTTAATATTTTATGAGCTTTGCAACTTTCAACTTGTGGCATTTTCTTGGTAATACAAAGTCATAAGACTCGCCTCATCTGAATTGTAAAAATACACCAAAAATAATAAAAAAGGTAAAGGAAATGACTAATTGCAGTTAAAAAAAAACAGAAATAAAGATAATTGCATTTACTGGTGGATCCTGTGTACCTCACTATGTGTAGCACGTCCCTGTGGGAACTTGAGCAGACTGCATTATTTGTGGCAAGATTCACATGTTTTTTAAATCTCCATTTGCTGTGAGAATTGTCAGATTTCCTCTAGCATGCTGGTCTGCTTCAATAGCTTCAAAAAGAGACTTGAAGTTTCCTGCACCAAACCCCTGTAAAGACAGTGTTCAATGAGTGAGACGCAAGATTATATTTTTATGCTGAATGTTCATCGTAGTGTGTTTTCAGTGGTCGTTCGCCCGGTGCTGTCCTCACCTGGTGGTTGTGTCTCTGGATGACCTCTAAGAAGACAGTGGGGCGATCCTGGACGGGCTTGGTGAAGATCTGCAGTAAATAGCCCTTGTCATCGTAGTCCACCAAGATCTTCAGCTCCTGTAGGGTCACAAGACAGCATCCGTCTAAAACCATCAGCAGTCACTCGGGTCCGTCCCTGCGCGGCTTTATTTCTGACCTGCAGAACGTCCAGGTCCTCGGATATCTTGATCTTTGACTGTTTCAGGTTCTCCCTCAGCTGCTCGTAGTAGGTGTCCGGCACCGACATGAACTCCATGCCGCGCTCCTTCAGGTTACGAACCTGCAGTCAGCACATTCGTTCAAACTTCTCATGAGGTTGTCTGTGTAAGTAGTTTTTTTAAAAAAAAAAAAAAATTGTTTTATAGTCTTACAGCTGTTATTATATCTGATGTGTTCATGGCAATATGCTGCACCCCCGCTCCTCCATAGTACTCCACGTATTCCTGTTAGTTAGCAAAACTGTTTTTAGATAAAAAAAAAACCAACTTTTTTCAGGTTTTCGTCCTGTTTGCGTCACATGCCTGGATCTGGGACTTCCTCTTCCCCATTGCAGGCTCGTTGATTGGCATCTTCACCGTCTCCTCGTGGTTAGCCACGACGATGGAGCGCAGGGCACTGAACTCCGTCTGGAGCTGCTTGTCGTCCACCGACCAGAAGCGATGAAAGAGGAGGTTCCTGCGATACCTGGTTAATCAACCAGAGGTTAGGTGGAAATTCAAACCTCGGGCTTAGTTTGGCTCTATTTGCACAGCACGAAACATCTCAGGGAGTTTTGTAGAGCTCGAACTATTTCATAGCTGCTGCTTGTTGCGTTCCTGCATTACGCTAAATGATTGCAGATGCTTGTTTTTTTGTTTGCCTCTCGTGTCGGAAATATTCCCTTCTAGCCTCGGCTTGTTAAACATGAAAGACCGCACTTCTCACATCCCACAAACTCCAGCCCTTTTTACGCCCCCCTTTTTTCCTAGATTACCCAATGAGATTGCTCCTTCGAGAGCTGCCTTATTCACATTTTATGTCTTCTTTAGTGCAATCGGGGCAAACAGGTTCCAGATGCGAAGAACCACTGGAGCCCCTTCTAAGAACCCTGTCTGATTCCGAAAAGGCTGAGTTGTGTAAGAGTCCAACACCATTTGGAGCTGTGCTCCGACTCGGACTCTGCCAGACCATATCCCAGCATAACGATTTTCCCAGCAGGGCTGTTATCAGATATCGAACAGGAGCCGGTTTGGAGCGATGGTTACCATTCTACGACTGGAACCATCTCTTCATCCGGTTGGTTTCCCACAACGTGATCAACGAAGTCCAGCTTTCCAGCTGGTCTGCACCAGACCAGGGATGGATGCAAAACCACAAAAAACAAACAAACAAAAGCATCAGTTACTATTCAGGAATGTGTGTATGATTTGAAACCAACATGTCCGCTCACAGGTTGGCCAGGAGGGAGTCCTTGAACAGAGAGGTGCTGAAACCAGGCAGGAACAGCCCGGTGTAGCCCGTCCTCTCCACAAAGGTGTGTGTGGTGTCGCCGTACTGCAGCACACACAACAAGCAAAATCTGAATATACTTTCAGACAGTATATTTTACACAAAATAGAGCGTAAAACGTAAAATTCAGAGGACTCCCAGTTCCGTACCGTCTGGAGCACAGCCAGCCTGACTTTACCGTGCTTGTCCTCCAGAGTGTGGGGCTCTTTTAAGATGACGGCCCCTCGCTCGCGGGCTTTCTGTATGAGGGCAAAAACGCAGCAGAATTAATTTCTTCAAGTTAGTTTCAAGCCATTTAATTGAGCTTCATGTAGTGGTATAGAAGTATAGTAATTCCACAAATAGTTTCCAGGTGAGGAGTTCCGGTTCTGAGGGTGGGCGTGGTGTATATAAGGGAGCTGAACGCTCATTCAGGATGTGTCGTCTTTGTTTTCCCACTGTGTGGTTTGTGTCCGGTGGACTCTGGCAGCGGAAAGCAACAAATCGCTGGCTGGTGGTAAAAACGCCTCAGCGCTACCCTCCTTTTATAGTCCCCACAGTTGGACAATTGCTGCTCTGTCGGTGTGCGTTTCCCGGATTTGTGCCGATTTGCTCTGCTTTTATCTACGTTCATCTCCCGGATGTTGTACGCCACTGTTTTGAGGTTGGACTGTGGTGGTGTATCCGCCTGCATTGAAGCGTTTGGGGCGTGGCAGCGGCGCCCATCTCATCTCCCGCTGTGGCGTGACAAGAGGGCCACACCGGGTCCTGATGTTTTAATTTGTTTTGTCTGATTTCTATTTCTTATTTTGTTCACAGCCCCTTGTTTTTCTTTATTTAGCCCGGGCTGATATTCTCGTTTTTATTTAACTGTTTGTGTTTTGTTTCTGTTTGCAGCTCCTGAGGTCCGGTGTTGGTGTTGGTGTGGTGACGGCGTCTCCCCCGTTTGCGTGCTGTGATTCTTGAGTTTGGGTTGTCTCACTGTGTCTGGTGTTAATGGGTTGTTTTGGTTTGCGGTGCTTGGTGGATGTCGTCCCATAGCGCCCCCTCCGGCCGGTAACCTCAGCTGCTGCAGTTTTTTTACTTTCTTTGATTTATTTTGATTCGGTGTCCTTCTTAAAAGGACTAATTCGTTTTAAAATGAACATTTTTTAGGAGAATTTAATAAAACTTCTTTTATAATTGTGAACTGCCTCAGATGTTTTAAATCTTCGCACAACTGAACCTGTGTGCCTCAGACAGGAGGTAATATTCTCTGGGTGAAATTCCCAGAGTGGCGTTGTTGAGCAACCTATTGGAACTAAAATCCCATAAAATCCAAACTTCCGTCTAGTGACGCCACATTCAGAAAAGAGAAAAAAGCTAAAACTCGTAGCGTTACCTGTACCAGGAAGTCACAGTCCTCCACCGTAAATGCAATGTCTTTTACTCCGTCTCCATGCTTCACCAAGTGATCTCCCATCTCTGAGGAGAGAACTTTTTTTCAGCCTCTATCATTTGACTTCAAACAGTCTTAGTTAAGATCTGGAGAAATTAACCTGATTAAAACGGTCCAGCCTGAAAATATGATTTTCTTGTGCGTGGCAAATAATTAGATTTTTGAAAAGTTTTGAAACACGGCTCAAAAAGGACAGAAACAACCACGTGTGTGTGTGTTCCTGCTCCTGATCAGTGCCCTACCTTTGTTTCCAGGATTGAGAGCAGATGAAAACACATAAATGATCTGAGAAAAACACAGAGAACAGGAACAAGCTGAACCCAAAATGATTCACCTGCCTGACGTTACAGTGGTGCGAGTGTTTAATGAACGCTGGTATCAAACGTCACCCTTTAATCTGTTCATTACAACAACTGATGCATGAAAATAATCACAAAATCAGCTGTTAATTCTGCGCAAAGCAGTATCTAATATACTTGTTGCGCTGAAACTGTGAAATTACGACTGACTGCGTCTCGTTTCTTTTCTCAGAGATGAGTTTCCTCTCTGGGTGTGTGTGGTTTTGTTTTGTTTTTTTACCTTTCCTTGTTTGACAGCGTGGGACACCACCTCACGGCTGCCTGTCTCCAAACCTCGGTAAGCCAGGGACTCAAATCCCAGCTTGTTGCAGTAATACGACGCGGCCTGTTGGAGATGACGAGGGGAAAGTCAGTGCAAAGTCATTACAGTCTGTGTGCTTGGCTCCATCTCCTGGTGACAGGATCTGCTCCGGTTTTTGTTGAAGCTCCTGGAGGTGGCAAAATATGATCTGGCACCGGTAGCATCATATGCCCCCAACCCCTCCCAAAATATTTAAGCAGAAAGAAACACAAATTACCTGCTTTGCATTTCCAACCCAGAAGGTTATATGATCAAAGCAGAGGAACCTGCCCTGCTCGTGCTAAAGACAGAAAGAAATCAAGAATCACTCGTGGAGTATTTCTTCCTAATTAAAAATACCCATATTCATGAATGACAAACGCTAATAAAACCTTAATTAAAAAAAAGAGAAGGCATTCTTAAAACCTGCGATCACCTATGTTCAGTTTTTTTTACCTTTTCGCCTTTGTCTGTGTAAGTTGTCTGTAATTGACAAAAATAAGCACATACTTATAATCATAAAGAAAAAAGCAGCTGCCCTGTAACACACTGACAAACATCTCCAAAGACTCAGCCTGAAGGGTCACAACAGAAAGATGATGTGAATAAAACTCACCATGGTGCTTGTCGTTGCCCTGACACCGGCTGTCAGAATGAAACCTGCTGCGGACGCCCCGGCTTAAAAGCCGAGCAGAAACGTCTTCAGACCTACTCCCACCAGAGAGGAGCTGGTATTGGTGGAGGGGAGAGCGGTGATGCTCGTGGCACGTTTTGCTGTTGCACAATAATTACTTTCGAAAATTGGGTTTGGACACCATACAGGTCTGAATAAACTTCATCGTCTTTATTTATTACCAGAGTCCTGCTGCACAAGCTTGATGCTCACAGGAAAATAACTTCCGAGAAGCACACATGCACCATGATTTTATTAATTCAATAATAAAACTAAATGACTCATTTAGTTTGGCTTCATAACTCATTATAAATGAGACATTATCATTAGTAAGAAGACACATTTAAGATATGGAAAGATACAGAAAACTGTCTGTGTGTGCAGGGTTAGAGTTAGCTCGATTTTCTAGAAAAATTTAAGGCCCATATGTTAGTGTTTAGTGGCAAGAGGAGGCTCACGCATCCTGGACGCTCATTGGCTCCCCGGGGTTAGACTGAGTGAACCCTGGCGTGCTTTAAAATGGCCCCCCTTCCATCCATTCCTCCCTCCACATATGGCGTCGAAGTAACCAGAAAGCCACGCCGTTATCAACAAACTGATCTGCATTCGCTTGCACTTGTTATTTACTTCTGATTTAATAAAACAGGAAGAAAACAGTTCACTGAATCGGACTGATGTGACGATCGATTTAATAATACAAACACCTGTGTGCAAATGGTGCAGCTGCAGCACGAGACTCATGTGGTGACAGTTCCCTGCAGGCTTCTCATTTTCTACAATAATTACTATTACATATTTATGATTTGAGGTTAAAATCACAGTAAAAGACTGATCGTTGCATTCTGTTTCTTTGGATGAGTAAGCCTCAGAGCAAGAAGCAGCCAGATGAGGCTTGGAGCTGTTTCAGATCAGTTTAAATGTGTGCATAAATGCAAAGAAACATGTAATCATCGCTGTTTTCCAAGCTCCTCCTTAGTAAACCTCATCTACCCAAATACAGGCTAACAGAAAAGATTTACTGGTTTTGATAGAAATGAATTGTCTCATTTAAATGAGCTGACTGAAATTCAGATAACAACCAGTTTAGAATATCAAACAAAACAACAGAAAACGAATTCAGCTGATGATAAAGCTTATTTATGACCTCTGCACACCAGTTCAAAAGGAAAAGACACAAGACTTGACCAACTTAAAAAGCTTACAATCTGCGCATATTATTTAGTGTTCATTATTAGTCATTATTAACTTGTTTTTTATATATTTATTTTAAATTCGTGAGGTGTGAGTAGGTAGTGAGGTGTTAGTCTTTTATTTGAGCAGCTTTTAGAAAATCTTCTTTTCACAGTCAACTCTGGAGGTTTGAGAGCAATCCTTAACCTTTCTGTTCTCAATCAGTTCAGTTTCTTTGAGTTTTTGGCTCTGATGGTGCTGTGAAACAATCACACTCTCCACCGCAGATTTATACGATATTATCAGCATCTTAACTTCCTCTATGATAGAAATAAGGTTTGGTTTATTTATGGTTCTCCTAAAATCTTCTAACTTCTTCAATTTGCGATAACAAATAATAATAAGCACTCTGTAATTGTTCCGCTTGTGTTTAAACTTTACTATATGACCGACTTCTGTTTTTCCTCGAGTTTTATTGAACAACGCCGTTCATTAAGTCATGATATTTCAGTAAAAGTGGCATCGATGTGTGTGGTAAATATTCTATGTTTTAGTTCTAAAACAGTCCTGCTTCGTCCTTCATGTCTGACATTTTTAATTTTCATCAAAAAATCATGCCAATGAGCCCGATCTCTTCTTAAATTGCGTCTCTAATTCTAGAGTTATTTGTCGTGAAGTTCCTAATTGAGTGTCCGGCCTGAGCTTCAAGCTGATATTGTTTGTTACAAAACACAAAGACACGCTTGTGTCAGTCCAGCGTGAAGAGGCAGGGTTGTTTGTTGTTTGTTGTGTGTATTCCAGTGAAATCTCACTAATCACTTGTGAGAATTTGACGTCACCCCGCCCCCTCGGCTGTTCGTCCCCGAGGAGCTTTGTTTTTCGTGCTGTTTCCAAGCAGCTTTCTGTTGTCACTGGCTGCAGCCGCACACATGCAGACAGAGGAGCACGCTATGCCGGATCGAACATTTCCCTCTGATTTACTTGACTGCAACTTTAGGGTGATGTTACACTGTAATTTGGGAGGTGTGGTTAGGGTTAGCGATCCGGAGCAGAGGTGAACAAACACCACCACTTACTGCTCTGCTGGAGCATTAATGCTTATCAAACCTGGGTGCTTTTATTGACCCACGGCGCTTCTGAACGATATCATGTGCTACACTAGATTGTAGGCCTGAATCCCCTGGGACTGAGTCTCTCTGAGGACAAACACCCAGGTCTGTCCTTCCCATGCCGGTGTCTCTCATGGCATTGTAGTAGCTCAGTTGAAGCTGGCAAGGCGAAACGTCAAAATGAGCGACGCAGCTTCTGACACAAACCCAGAAACTCCGGTGACCTGTGACCCACAGGACACCCCCGCAGCAGGAGAGAAGCAGACACCCTCCGTGGCACCGCCTGATGAAAGTACCAAGGACGGCGGCGCGACGGAGAAGGAGGTACATGCGAAGGTGCAGTCTGTTTTCGAACAGGTGCGTCGTCGGATCAGATCTCAAGCCTCAAAGAGCAGCATACTGGAGCTTGTGCAAAAAATCAAGGAGCGGGAGAGTGAAAATGTGCAGGAGGACCGCGAAGCCGATGGTGAAGACGTCGATGCAGGGGAGGAAAAAGAAGCAGAGGAGCAGAGAGATGAGCGCAAGGAAGAATTGGATTTGAGGCTGGAGACATTGTGTTCATCCTTTGAGGAAAAGCTGGAGGCGACCAACGAGGACTTAAAGAAGATGCTGGAGGTCCAGATTTCTCTGCTGCGTACAGACATGAAGACCTACACGGACCAGGCCCTGAAAGACTTGGAGCAAAAGATGCAAAACTGGCATTCCCACAACTTGAAGCAGACACATCCCAAGACACAACCAGAGGGCACAGCTGCAGAGAAGAAACAGAGGGCCCCGGCTGCTCCCTCTCTCCCTCTCAGACGAGGCAAGGTCCTGACTCGCACCATGACCACCATCATCCCCAAAACCTCTGCGCCCGTCCTCACCGGCCCGCGCGCCAAATCGGAGGAAATCCTGAGCTTCTCCAAGGGCCAGAGCCCTCACTTCATGCTGAGAGATCAGGGCTTCTATTTGTCAGAGAAAAAGGCTTGCCAGGGCCGCAGTCCGCTCCCGCCAGCTCGCCCCCCGCTGCATCAGCGCAAGAAGCCAGTCCAGGCAAAACCCAAAACAGGAAACTGACTTGGTTTGAGAGATATTTTAGCGAAGTAGTGACTTCTGCAGCATATTGACTCATTAACTTGTCGTTGCATGCCATGCTTCTGTATACACACTGTATATTTGGTAATTGTAGTTCTAAGTGTCAAAACATTAAAGCATCTTTCCATTTAAACTTTGTATTGCATAAGTGATGAAGTTGCTGTTTTAATGGGTTCCATCTTCAACTGGGTGATGTATGAATTCAGTTTCTTTTTCCATCATTAGTTGCTGTTGGCATTGATTAAAAGTCTTCATATTAAACTTTTTTACATGTTCATAGTAAAAAAAAACAAACACAGGGAGCGTCTTTGTTCACTCCAAGTCATGTTGACGGAGTTGACATTGGTTTGCTTCTAATTTTGAGACATGAAACAATAACTGAGAAAAGCAAGCCTCAGCCTCTTTCAAGGAATGGCTTCAACAACATATGGAGCTGCCACGTAATCGTCCAAAATATCATCATTTCATTCACCTCTACAGCCCTACAGTCTTTAATCTGCTTTGGTAATTGTATAATCTGGCCAACAGATGGCAGGAGTGCTTCAACAAGAGTCCAATCCAGATGAGAGCCTTTGTGCAGAAAGTGAAGAGGCAGCTTTAAAATTGGACCGACTGCACCTTCAGCTGAGTAAACACATCAGTCTATATTTATATGTTATGAATCTGCCTTGAGCCACGCCTCAAGTCTTTACATTTTACCTCCAAGCAGCCAAACCTTCTTTCATGTTGGTTAAATTCATTTTTATTCCAGTTCCTGTAAGTCGGTCATTCAAGCAGAACAAGGCACCTAACTCAGACTGCATCACACAGACAACTTAGCAAATATTTATTTGTAAGTTATATTTTTAGACCTAAAAAGGCTGTTTTTTTTCTGTAAACAGACTGATTTCCAAAGAGATTTTAGCCAAAATGTTGGCATCTCTTATGTGTTTGGCAGACGTTTTTGCCCATCTTTCTTCTACCCTTCATTGTCCACTTTTTCTTTTTTTTTACTTTTTAAGGACAGAAACCACACCATGACAAGATAGGACAGGTCTGCGTCCTGCCTGCTGCTCTTTTTGAACAAACCTACATTCATGCTTATTCCATCTCCTACTTTGAGGTTATTCCTAAGAACGGACTAAGCTGTATAATTTGTAGTTAGTTCTGTCAAGCAATAATTGATTCTTCTTTTTGATATTCTCCTAACTTGGAAGAATCAGTCCCAGTTTTCTTCACTGTTTTTAGAAGTTAGCATCTCTCTGGTGTTGGTGGGTTTTGCTTCGTAACGACCCGAACACCTGAGTGCTTCCAGCAGCTGAACTGGCACTGGGACCAGCCAGCGACAGGAGATGTATTTAGCCTCCCGAAGGAGCCACAGGAGCCGTGGGCCTTAAAGCAGACCTCTCACAATGGACGGGATAGAGAAGGATGTGAAGAGGACCTTTGTGTCCGAGGAGTGATGAGCCCAGAGCAACCGTATCCGGAGAGGGGGCGAGGGGGTGGGGGGTTGGCGTGCTGCACATTCAGGTCTGGCCAAAGAAAGCCGTCCACGGAAGCAACATCTCTGGCCTAACGATATCCAGGAGTCATTAGTATGGATTGTGCGAAGAGGATCCTAGTCTTTCCTACTGATACTCGTCAGAAGATAAGAAAACATGGATGGATAGATCCATTGGAATGTGCTCCAGATTTTCTCCTGAAACGGGCCTAAAGATGACGGTATATAAACGCTCACTCTGTATTAATCTTAGCTGTTTTTCTCGAGGTCTGAGCAGTCACAGCCAGGGGCCATGTTCCGGTCAAACTGGGCAGATTGCAGCTCCGAGCTGATCTCAGCGGCGATTCCTAACATGGCAGCAATTTACAGTCATCATACTGTAGGAGGGGGACTGCGGAGTGTGGATTACAGCTATGGTCGGGCATGTTTTCCAGCTGTATTTTGAAGTCAGTGTTGATAAGACTGACTTGTTTTGGTTGATCAGAGTCTCCACTGTCTAGACAGGTGCTGGGCTCAGGCTCAGACTCTTCGTGGTATTACAAGAGCAGCATTAACAGTACAATGTAAGGCTTTAATCCTCTGTACAGTTTATCATCACAGAGCTGTCAGTCCCCTCCTGAGCGTAAAATCAAGGTTCCTCATGCAAAAATCACACATTTTTCGGAGTTTCTTCTGCCTTTTGTGCATGAAAACTGGCTCTGATGGGAACAAAATCCATCAAATGTGTATTACATATAGAGCCAAAAGATAAGCAGATAAAACTACTTTGCAAAAAAACAGCATTACACACGTGGTCCTCAAAACTCATGTAAGCATCTCCAATGTTTAAGGAACATCTAAACAGTTTCTACACATGGTTTAATTTGTTTCAATAAAAGTAACAGCTTGACGTTTTTAGCAACAAGCTTTATTTACTGAGTATTAAACATGACAGAAGGAAGAGCACACACACACACACCCACACACACACACACACACACACACACACACACACACACACACACACACACACACACACATACACACACACACCCCATAGTAAAGGGCTGGCATTTCTTAAAGGAATGAATAAAGCCCATCACCTTTCATGCTAGAAATGAAATGAGAGCATATGTTGGGGATGACTCTCAGCTACTACCCCATCGAATTTAAACTTAATATTTCTATAATTAACTGAGTTAATTGAATCAAGTTGTAGACGTACACCCAGTGAACACTTTCCGAGAGTTTCAATAAAATCTGTCCAGTAGATGGTGAGATATTTCGCTAACACTGCAAACGCGCACACAGGCACAGGCAAAGAAGAGTGTCACCCACTTTTCCGTGAAAATTAAAAACTTCTTAAAATGACCAAAATTGCTCGGAGCATTTTGTGAACGTGTCACGTTTACAACCCGTCTGCATGCAGCGGCTAAAAAACAGAAAGTGGGATTGGAGCGGAAATGAAGAGAGACAGAAGCAGACTGAGAAACATCTCACTTCATCACAGCTAACCCCTCCAACAGGGCTTCAGTTTGTGTGTGTGTCAGTGGGAGCACCGGACTGACAGGTGAAACAGGGCAGCAGATGCATAAAGGGCCCATTTCCACCTTAATCTGTGAAGAAACTGAACGACTGAACGTGTTTCCCTGAGCGCATCGTGTGTTTGAGGATCGAGGTGCTGATGGTCTGCGTGTGTTATTGCACGGCAACAGGTGGATGAAAGCAACGGAGAGAGCCGGGGTTGGTGCTGATAGTCCAAGGAATGTGTTAGGTCTCTGTTTACATGTGCATATGAACACACACACACACACACACACACACACACACACACTGGGTGCATTTGTTGCTGCTTGGGTGGGATGTCACAGCGGGGAGATCTAAGGGAAAGGGGAGCAGTTGTGTTTTGGTTCGGATGTCACATCAAGGGCGTGGCAGCTCGCACCGGCGACACCACCAATCTGTTTCTAATGCAACCAGGAAGATTAAAGAAATAGTTCAGATTTTTTTAAATGGGTCAGTATACAGTCAGCATCTTACCTGGTTTGTATAGCGCTTCAGGCTTCACCGGAAGTGCGACAGCTAGCTGCCGCTGCCACTTTTTGTGCCTGCAGGCAGCCAAAAGGTTCTGTGCAAATAACCAAAAACTTGACACTTGAAGTGAAGGTTTTTTAAAATAGTGTTTGTTTAAAAAACTCTGACGGTTTTGAAAGTGGAGCTTTTTCAAGACTGCAGCGATCCACTTCTGTAACTCGCCGTCAGCGTTGTTGTAGCGCTGCGTTGAGCACCCAAAAGTCAAAATAAAGCTCAGCTCTCCAGACCTGGTGAAAACAAGAAATGCTGTTCTGGTCCAGTGGATGTTTGGACTCTAAGAAAACTGTTGAAGCATCATAGAGGCATACTTCTCCTGCGTACACACAGGAAACACAACATCTAGATGCACTCAGAGACCGAACGCAGCAGTTGTATTTGCGTTGTTGGAGTCGTCTATATGCTGCTTTGGCCAGCTGGTGTTTTTGGGTGAGTTTTCCCAAAGTGAAGTTGTTTGCTAACCGCATCAGACAAGCTGTCAGACCGGCTTATCGCAGCAACAACAACATGTCTGACCAGATAAGCACGCATGACTGACTCCTCGCTGTTTACGCTCTTTCTATTAGACGCATATCTGCATTTTAATGATTAAAGGCCTAGCATTCCTGGAATGAACGCATATCACCTGCCGCCTTTCACGCCAGAGTTTTAACCTGAAAGCATGTTACTCTGAGAAGGGACAGAGTTACAGCTGCTTTGATCAATGACCTTAGCCGCGATCTCGTGCAATATTGTGAGGATTTGTGAAATGTCTGAGCACTCAGAGAACATCATGAGGAGAACTATCAGCTACTACCACACAAAATTAAAAAAATTTGTCCTATATCTGTAAAACTGACTGAGTTAGAGCCATTTTTTGCGTTGACTATTGTCAATTAACTGTGAGAGCCATCTTAAATAGGGTTGACTCCAAATGTTAATCAGCTGTGGGGGTACAGACATTGTTTTCTGAGAGTTTCATTAAATTTCTTCTTATGGTTTGTGAGATATTTTGCTGACAAACACACAGAGTTGACTCCAACAATTCATGGCAAAGGTTAAAGAGCAGATCTTGCTTGATATGCTAGTGCTTAGACTATGTGTTGGGGGTGACTTTCAACTACTACCACACCAAGTTTTAGCTCAATATTTGTAAGATTATAGCGATTTTTGAATTTGCTAGGTTTGCTTAGCTGTACCGGCCATCTTGAATGTTATCAACTCCAATAGTTGATCGGTTGTAGACGTACATCTAATAATTACTTTCTAAGATTTTCATTAAAATCCTTCCACAGGTTCATGAGATATTTTGCTAACAGACAGACAAAATAGACAAAAACACCATCCCTGCTTCATCTTCAGCAGCAGGTGATGATAAATATGAAGTAAAAGCCTCTAGTTTGAATCCTCATGTGTCTGATAAATAAAAGTTCTGAACTTCACACATTAGTTTCCACTTGCTGTGTAACTTCTGCTAAATGGCATCCAGCAGACCAGGTGTGTGTCTAAATAATCCAGTGTCTGTTTCTGCAGCTCTCACATTCATCACAATAACCCTCTGTGATTTATCGTAGGTTTGAATGTTGCTCCACGTCTCCAGGACGGAGAGGAATGTGATCTGTCCCGAAAAACTTTTTTTTTTAAAATTTCGCCTCTTCACATGTGTGTGACGTGGCCTCGCGTAGCCTCGCTCTTTTCCTACCTTCCTCACCTCAGTCACGGTTTCTCTTCTTTTCTCCTCTGCAAGAAAACAAATCGGTTCGTTGAGGCATCTGTAGCCCCCCCACCCTCTCCTCTTTCTTTTCTCCCCAGACCCTTTTCCCTGCACCCCAACAACCGCCCTAACTTAGCAGGGACAAATCTCAACTTGTTTGCCGACCTCATCTTCTGCCAGGATTAGAGCCCCACTTCCCCCTGCCACCGCCACCACCATCCCTTAAATGGTGATTATGTCCAACAGAACTCACTGCTGTCAAATCAAAGGACTGTAATGAGCCAATTATTCTGTAAACATGTGGGTTAGATGGTACTGATTCAATGCCGGTGACAGTAAATACCAGCTTTACGCAACCTTTAGGTGCTTTAATTGCCTCTGTAACTGAAAACACTCCTTCTTTGCCTTGATTTAAATGAATACAGTGTTTTCAAACCTAGGAAACTTTCATGACAATCAGCCCACATCGAGGGATGAAAGTCAAAACCAAATGTGGAATACACAATTTTCAGGATTGGCACTTTGCGTAATCCAGTTACAGTCTGGATGCCGGCTGTGAATCAATAGAGATTAGAGAACCGTTAGTCTGTAGGTGTAAACCCAATGTGAGGCTAATTCATAACAAAGCTCTGACCCGGTCGAGATACTCGACACTGAAATAACAGGCTGGAGTCACGAAACCGATGTGAAACTCCAGGCTCAATATTTAGATTTGGAAATGTGAATTTTGTCCTCCCAGTCTCTAAAACGACACTTTTAAAACCATCAGAAATCACACGTACTCACTTTACCACGCAGACAGGAATCTGTTTATGGCACACATCTTTAATACAGTAGTTAGTTACAGTGGTGTCAAAAAAATAAAAGATATACATCAGTCGGAAACATTTTGAAAGGCTCGTTTTGTCCCTTTTTTAGAACCACAGCCACATCAAAACCCATCCACCCCACCCCACCCTGCTCCCGTTCCAAAACAACATTTGTCTTCTGCCATCTGCCCCCTCGCCCCCAAACCCTCCCCGTCTCTTCTCCACAAACTATATAATTAGGCTGTGACACCTTTCCTCCTCGTTCACCTCCCTCCTGCAGCCCAAACTTCACAAACATCAGGCTTTAAAGAGGACACTGCTCTGTTTGAAATCCCTGCTCACTCGTTCGTAACAAGTGCTTATAAAAACAAAACAGAAATGGTATGAAAATAGTGTAGCGCTGTACATTTCATCCAGTGTAAAAACGTTTTTTTTTTTTATGCACATCAGTTCACAATTCATAACTCACTCAACACAAACTTTTACGATTGAAACGAAAGGAAAAAATAAAGTCTTGTGGAGAGAAAAACAACAACAACAAAAAAAAACCAACAGCGACAAAAAATATAGACTCTTTCTTATTTTCCTCTGAGAATTTGAAGACCAAAGCAGCTAAAGAGCTCAGCCAGCTGGCTCCAGCTTCCCAAGTCCTCGCAACAGACAGAGCGTCGATGTCTCGCCGCCGCAGAACAGGAGGGACACACAATGACATTAATGACTGACGGCAGCGACAGTTCAGAGTTCGCCCTCTCATCTGACCGGCTTCACACAACTGACACATAAAGTCTGTGTTTTTACAAGTGTTCCAGTGGTTAGGGCCGGGACTGTCCTGCAGCCGCGTGTCTCCTGTGACCGTCTAAACCTTGGTGGCCAGAGACTGAACCTCTGACTTCTGAGTCTGGGCGCTGAGAGTGGACGACATGGAGCTCATGTGGCCGTGCATGGCCTTCTTCAGGTTGAGCAGGCACAAGCACTGGGAGCGAAAGCGCAGGTCGAAGAAGGCATACAGGAACGGGTTGAGGCAGCTGTTGATGTAGGCCAAGCAGGTGGCATAGGGGTGAGCCAGCAGCAGGAAGCGCAGGAAGCCGCAGGAACTCGGCGCGAGGTTCAGGTAGGAGAGGGCGTCCATGCTCTTCAGCACGTGGAAGGGAGTCCAGCAGATGGCGAACACCACCACCAGCGTGGTGATGATCTTCAGCAGGCGCTTTTTCTTCTGGTCCTCCTTGCGCAGGTTGTTGAAGTGACGGGTGACGGTGCAGCCGATGAAGCAGTAGAAGATGGTCATAGCCAGGAAAGGCAGGAGAAAACCCAAGGCGGAGGAGGACAGACTGAGTCCTGCGATCCACAGGGACTCGTGCCTCTGGTTCATGGTCACCAGGCTGAAGTCCATGGCACAGGTGGTCCGGTTGCTGTTTTGGTCATTCATCGTGGTGCGGAAGAGCAGCGTGGGCACAGCCAGGAGGCAGGACAGGAGCCAAATGGCACCAAGGGATGCCAGCATGGTGCCTCGTGAACGCAGCCTGCTGCTGGACAGGGAGTGCACAATGGCCAGGTAGCGGTCGAAACTCAGACAGGTGAGGCAGAAGACACTGGCGTACATGTTGACCAGAACAACGTAGCTGCTGATCTTGCACAGAGCTACACCGAACGGCCAGTGGTAGCCCAGAGCCGTGTACACAGCCCAGAGAGGTAGGGTTACAACGAAGGTGAGGTCAGCCAAAGCCAGGTTCCCGATATAGACATCTGCAGCCCGACGTTTGGATTTGGATCGCCACACCGTGAAGATGACCACGCCGTTCCCAGACAGGCCCAGGATGAAAATGAGCATGTAGAGCACCGGGATGAGGGAGTAAGAAGGCTCCCACTCTGAGAAGTCACAGGCGGTCTCGTTATCATCATAATACTCATAACTGTCTGCATATTCCCCAGTGGTCTCCATGATGCAATGCCCAAAACAACAACAGCAAAAAATGTCCTTCACAGAGATAAGAGTCCTCTACGGTCCCCAGGAGAGAATCAGAGCAAAACTAAACCCACTGAATCAGAGGAGCGGGGAGCTCTGCTGCCGCTGGACAAAAAGAGTGAGAGACTGCTGCTGCGCCCTGCCTTTTTAAACTCGGCCCTCTACACCCCTGGTTCCCTCCCAGGACGACCCCCTCCTCTCCTTCCCCCCACAGTAAAACATCTATCAGCTCTCCTCCTCCTCTGTCACCTCTTCTGGCGGGGCCCATCCCTCTGCCTGCAGGCCGAGGAGCCCTGGTGCAGATGTAGACAGACCTATTGTTGCTTTTTTAAAAAAAAAAACGAAATCAGCAATTAATTGTAATCTAGTTTACCACTTTATTACACTAATCAAATTACAAAGTTACCTGATGAGTAAAGTTGCCAAAGAACAGCTGTCCCCCCCCCCCC
>NC_051430.1:12851982-12860930 GCF_001649575.2 Kryptolebias marmoratus | reverse complement strand
CTAAAACACAAGAGTGGAGGTTTTTTTTTTTTTTTTCTTTTTTTTTTACAAGAGTGGAGTTACTGACGGGACACTTTGTTCTAATAATTTCAAAAATATGAACAAAAATTAGCTGAGTTTTACAAAACTGTCCACACATTACCCAGTCACACATACATAAACCACAACAACGACAAAAACAGGTGCGTCAATTAGCACGTTGGATCACATTTTCAGATTTTAAGCTATAGTTCAGCTGTTAGCACGTTACCGTGGGAAAATACTGCACGACACTGTGGCCTTCAAAGAGCAATTATGCCTTGTAAAATGCAGTTAAACCCAGTGAAATGACAAAACAAGAAAGTCCTATGACGTTTTTGTGTAAAATCTACATCATGGCAAGAGCTTGAGTTTGGAAAAGGAAGGACTTTTTTCCACACCTAACTTCTATTAAAACATATGATGTCAGCTGCTAAAGCTTTTTTTAATAATAATAATAAAAAAAACCATTTTATTTGCAGTCTAATTTTATTAGAAAAGGGAACTCTGGTCCTGGAACAGGTCTGGACATTTCCACAGTCTTGCTTTCCATCACAATCAGTGATGTTAAAAAGCTGATAAAAGGGCAACACATTTTGTTGTTTCTTTTTCTTTTCTTTTTCTTTTTACCAACAACCGCCGTCTCAACCTTTTACTTTAAATGTCTGAATCTTCAAACGCTGGAAAATAATGGAGCATCCTTGAGATAGGAGCTAATTAAATATAGCTTCTTTTTGTTTTTAAAGATTAGATTAAATATCCCTAACAGCGACGCGAGGGAGGTGTGTGAATTCAATTCTCATGTCTGTGGATTCATTTGCACACTAAAAGGACAAGCAAACACTAAGATCTGAAACAAAAGCAAGAGGAAACTTCACATCGACTCCGCCTTGATTTCTGTTTCTTTTCACTAAACCTGTTGGTAAAGAAGCACCCAGCTTAGTGTAGAAATAGGGCAGCAATAAATTAAAAACAACACAAAAGCAAACATTTACAAATAAAATTACATCAAAACTGGGTGCTTTCCAAATTCATTAGCCACCAACAGGATGTTGTTTGTTGGCTAAACTGCGTTCAGCCTCCTAACCCGTCATAAGGAAGAAGAGAAGACAAGTCTGAGCAGTGCTGCGTATTCACAGCTCATTTAGGCTGGATAATCTGTGTAAAACAGGCCTCCAAGTGATGATAACAGGGAGCTATTCCATAAATTGGCAGAGAGGATTATTATTGCTGTAAACACGCAGTTCGGAGAAATGTGTTCGATGAAAGACTGAGCTTCTTTCGGGTTACCAGTGTGCAGCCAGGGACTGGTGATGCATGGAGCGTTCAGAGCTGGAGCTGAACTCGGCAAACACTTCGTCTTGGGTTTGTTTTGTTTTTTTAAACTGCTGTAAGAAATACTGAGCATTGCACATCTTTAATCATTTTCATTGTGTAGCAAAAACTTTATTGATTTAAGCGAGAGTGGCGGACAAGATATACAGTGAGATAAGAAATGTCCTCCTTGGCAAAATGATTCAAATGTATTACGAGTCTTCTGCCTTTACTGGATCCTCAGCTTGTGGCAAACCACACACACACACACACCTGCAGCTCAGCTCTGCAGTCCCCCCCACCCCATTAGAACGCCTGCTGCTCACAAGCCCTGATATATCCTTTATACAAATACATTCGCAAATTAAAACAAAATAACAGCAAGTAGATAAGAAACAGATGGTCAGATCAGACCATCCTCTTCAGAGACCCTCCTCACTGGGTAATCGCAGCTTTTAAAGGTGCCAAGATAAAGCCCCGCTGCAGATCCTGAGGTGAGAAGAGAATTATCACCTACGAGCGACTCCGTCATCTCTTTCCAAATGAAATATGTGGGAACCAGCTACGCGTTTTACTTTTGCGTGATATTTCCTTTCCCACACCTATTGCCTCGGTGACCCCAGCCAACAGACATATAGCTGCGGCGAGTCTCGGGCTTTTTGGGATTAGACCACACATGTGTCCTTTGCACAGCTGTGGCTGCTTTTGATCTACTGCTGAAATGACCCTGCTGCTGCGACGTGACCGCTTCACTCCCACCATCGCCGTGTTCACACTGGGACAAAATGCAGCAATTCGGTCGCAAACTCGATGCCGCCGTGGGCCCTGCAACATCTGAAGCAAGCGAGGCGTGTGATATTTATGCTTCACAGAGCCGACCGGAGTCAGCGACGGGAGACTCGGGGGACATCTGCCGTGGACACATGCTAACTCCAGTCTGGGGGAGATAAGCGACTGAAGGTGTCATTTGGGACCTCAGCTTTGTTTGAAGTGTAAAAGTTGCTCCCTCCTTCCTCGATTTGTGGCCAGCAGAAGACCCACAAATCACTCTGAGGCACCGGGGGCCCAGCATAGTGTCACTTCAAGATTGATCTGCAAGTCTTGCTCTCTTGTGAAAGCATTACACGTGCAATAAAAGACAGAAATAACTCATAATGGACACAAGTTGCCTTTCCATGAAGTCATGCAGCTAACTGTGAGCCCCAGCTTTTCACTAAAGGCCTTCTCAGGAGTGTCAGACATCGTGAGGCAGTGCCACTCTGAGGTGGACGAGGCTCCTGCAGAGGGTTTGCTAGTCGGCCGTGCTGCTCGGCAGATCACGACTGGGCGCGACGCTCTCGCGATTATCTGCACGCAGATGAGTTAAGCCTGAAAACAAAAACAAAGTTGAACTGAAAAACAAAAGACTACACAAAACAATCTCATTGTGTGAAATAGGATATTGAATCTTTGAGCTGGAGGTCATAAACGGCTATCTGTTCCACACATCTGCTGATCCGGCACTGAAGCGAACGGAGACCTCCACCCAATCATAAGTAATGTGTGCCTTTACAAAGGCCAGCCTATTGTTTTATTTTGTCGCTCTAAGCACTATTCGGCTAACGAGCAACACACCTGGGGAGAGTTTCATCAACATTTTATTGTGCTTCCTGATTCATTTTTGATTACTGCAAACGCATGTATGTTGTTTTGAGATTTTAAATCGGGGATGCATGAAGAAATTAGGAGGAAGTTTTGCAGCATCAGATAACGATGCTTGCTTTTTTTTTTTTTTTCAATAGTTCGTGTGAAACTAGTTGAGTAATCAATGCCCAAAGAGCTTGTTAACACTCATTTCCTGTTCCAGTGTCAGCGAGCTGAGCCAGCACAGTTTTCCTTGGATGGTTCAAGTGGAACAGAAAGTTTATCTTCAGCTGAAGTCAGGCTGTCTGTGTCTGCGAGGCATTCGGTTTGACGTCTGTATCGTAACCCAAACATGGCCCGGCCAGAGGCAATCTGCTGCCACGCTTTCAGGCCAACAATTACTGCTGCCACAAGAGACGAAATCTCCTCTGTTTATTTGCTTCTTATCTACCTTCCCGAAGAGCACATTGGCCAAGAAATAAACACTCAAACGCTTGGCTGGGTTTCCATCATTTCAGAGGACATCCCACTGACGGACACTGACCGGGTGTCTATTCACCACTTTATTCCAACCTGACGCCAAATTGTTTACACTGAGGGGGCTATTTATAGGGACGTTCCAGGTCACTTGTGCCAGTTAAAGCTTACGCGTTTTCTTTCTGAGAACCAAATCAGATGTAAACAGGCGATCAGGATGTTCAAAGTGAGCCAGCAACGAGTGCAGCTGCCCACCGGTTATTTCTGCTCGTCCAGCCTTCAGGTTTGCTCACTTCCAGCCGCCTGGTCAGCAACGAAGAGGGTCACAAGGTGTTTCCCCTCTTCCTTCGTGGGACCACCCTCACACCCATCATACCCATCACGCTGTGCGTGGATGTTTGTTTGTGTCAGTGGAACAAAACAGCCAGCTCCACAGGATGTGCTATAATCGGACAGTTTGTGTCTCCAACAGAGACGCTTCTATGTGACTTTTGTTTTATAGCTCCATAATGTAAGCTATTTCTACGGCGGATGGCTCGATGGAATGATAACAGAAGCGCTATTTGTCATGACATATACACCCCCAGACAGTTGTTTTTGCATCGCAGAATCATGAAAAATAGGTCAGCTCAGTGGCTCTGTTATGAAACAAGACATTTTGCCTATTCCTTTGAGTGAATCTCTGCATAAGTCATCGTCGTAAATAAATGCACAGGTGACTATTCAGGTTTGTGTCACCTGTACAAATTGTAAAAATCAGGAGCTTTAAGGTAAACGTAGGAAACAATGAGACAGGAGGAAGTAGAGAAGTGGGAGACGGAGCTGATGAAAGAGGATGCTGTGGAAGATATAAAGGGACAAAGGACAGGGCTGATGAGAGGGTAGTGGCTGGCAGGCCACTTTTCTCTGAGCAGCAGAGTTAATGACAGGGATTAGAAGCCGGGGGGTACTGCAGGGGTCTCCAGGCTCTGCTAGACTCCCATCATCCCAGGAGATCTGCGGGAATCTGACTCCATTTGGCTTCAAATCTCCTTGACAAAACAAGAACCCCGTGGCTCAATTAGGAGAAAATTAGACTCTTTTACCCCCTCGGCCACAACAGCTTCACTGTTTCTTCAGTGCCCGTCGCTTCTTAAATGGATCCTAATACGATATTCAAAGGTTGAGCTGCTTTTGATTTTACCTGCTTGTGCTTTTTTTAAAGGTCGCTGTTAACTTTCCACCTGCCAAGACCTATCTGGATCTCACAGTCAATAAGGAAACAGGGTCTTTTCACATCCAGATATGATTAGCGCCTGTTTTCTTTAAAAGCAGAGAAACAGAAACTCGAAGCCTGACCCTGTTATGAGAAGTCAACGTGAAAACCTAAACAGTGGTCCATGTGAGAGCCAGGTGCTTTGCAGACTTTCAGCCCAAAGAGTCTGAGCACAACTTCGGTCCTCCGTGTGATCATTTTCTCCAGGACTGGAATGAAAGAGCTGTCGCTGAGCTGATTGGCACTGAGAAAGAGCAGAGCATCACCTTGACAAAAGTGTTTAGTGAGCAAGATGCTTTAGCTCAGTGCGCTTTAATGTTTCGTCTCTAAATTACTCCTGAAATGATTTATAGGCCTCAAATTTTTAGTCTCTGTGTTTATGGTCTGAAGTTGGAGCCTTTCCAAGGAAAACCTGAAAGACTCTTTTTATAAAATCTGCCCACAGTAAGAGCACGCTGCAAATATCTCAGACTAAATATATACATCTCAGAGGCTTTAAAGCCAAAAAAAGGCAGGTTTCGTCACAGACAAGTCCCCCTGTTACACAATTTTGGTTTCAAGCAAACTACATAAGCAAGTCAGAATTTAGGCAAGTTTAACTCAGCCAGATAGATTTTTCTGTGGGGATGAGAAGAGAAAAATGTACGCCGTTCCTGAAAGTGCAGTCCTCAGCATTCATGCCGTTGGTAGGACTGCAAAGTATCTGCGAGTGGCGACGGTGCGGCGGAGGCTGTGCCGATTTCTCCATCTGTCAGCTGTTTGACAGACAGCAACAAACCATAAATCAGTCACCTCTGAGATTAGGCCGACCCCGTCTCTGCACAGAGCAAACAACTCACCCGTGTCTATAGCTATAGATAAAAAGCATTAAAAGCGCTGTTATTATTAGGTGAATAATTTATGCATATCCCTCACAAAAAAAAACAGATTTCAACATTTTATATATATAAAAGTGTCTCCCGGATTCCTTCAAATGTAGAGTGACAACCCATTTGTAAGACCTTTTTTCTAAATTCATCCAGAGGCAGAAACTACCAGTAAATTCTGTGTTTCTATCGGCCTGAATTGAAGGCAGAAGCCCCGGCTCTTTTAAAATCTGACAACTGAGCCAAACAATAAACTCACATTTTAAACTCTGTTGACAACTTTGATGTGCAATCAGAGGGCGGGGGGAGGAGGGGGAGAGGGCGCCGAGTGTGAGTAAAAACATCCTCCGACTTGCCCTAATTGTTTCAGCATTTGTTCTGCTGTGGCTATCACCCAGACTGGCTGAAAGCACCACTGAAAACACACATTCAAAGTTTCCACTCCGTCCATTTCCTTTAATCAAGCTGCCCTCGCAGTGACTGATTATCAGACCGGGCCGCGGCCCTGTCTCCCCCCTGCCACGTCCATCTCTGCTGACTGCACAGTTCGTGTCGAAGCCTGCTTTACCATTAAAACACACACAAGACAGCTGATATTTACATCAACTCATTGCACCTGATGATTATTGTCGTTTAATGAGACTGGAGGAGGAAGGGTAAGCGTGCATCCAGTGCTTGGAATGGCCCAGTAGGGACGGGTTGTGTTTTAATAAGTGTCCCTATAGCCCGGCTTGGAGTGCGCTGATGAAACAAGACCAACTGGCTGTGGAACATGGCCTTCCCATTATAAATATACTTCACGGTTCTGAAAGAGGAAGCGGGACGCTGTTAAAACACAAAAGGTCCAGATGTGAGGCCCCTTGAAACACATCTCCATGCCTGGTCCACGTTGAACGCTGACAAATTGGCCTTTAACGACCCCCAGGCAGGCCTGAAGTCAATGTCAACGCCATGTGTCACTGCACTGAGCCCCGGATGGGAAGGCCACCTGCCTCCAAAAAGAAGCTGGGACTCTAAGAAAATATTTGGACAAAGCTGCGCGTACACTCTCCCTTCAGCTTCTCCTCGCTAAAGAATCCAGGGACTTTGCAATCGCAGATAAATTACAGCTAAGATAAGATTCGGTCGCATGTGATCAAGTTAAATCTGCGCTCATCATCCAGGCCTTTATCTGCGAGGGTGTTCTGCGACAGAACTTTTAAAGGTTCTGGGCGATGCAGAGGACCATGATGCAAACATTTGTGTCAGCTGGCAGAACGATTATTTACACCCCACGTGCATTCAGATATGATTTGAGTGAAAAAGGCAGCTGCAGACCACGCCTTCCCCAAACTGCTGCACCACTTTAATCTGCATCTAACCACCACAAAGGAAGATTTCACATTTGTCTCTCAAACAACAAGCTTTCATAGACACATAGCCAAAAACTAATACCCCTCATGAATCAGAGCACGGTATTAGTCCAACACTAGCCTTTTCTGTTATGCCATCTCAAAAGTATTTGCAGCTATTTCGTCATTGCAGGTCATTAATCCATATGGTTGCATGAAATAAAAAAAGCATATTTAACGTCTGCAGCTGATCATGCATCGTTTCAGAACTGGGTGGAAAAAGTTTAAAACAATCGCATACAGCAAGTGATGCTTCATTAATAGTTATACGTGTACAAGTGAACATGTTAAGCTGAAGCACAGTTAAATCCAGTCCACTTTGTTCACAGCAATTATTTAGCGGGCGAACCATTTCCTGTTTGGAAGTTTTTTTCCGTAATTATGGTGAGAATCTACAGCTCAACTCAGCCTTTGTCAGATAACTTCCTAAAACTAGATCATATCAGCGCTTGGGCACATAGGAAACAAACCTGTTTTGTAATGATTTGGGGAACTTGTTATGCTTGTTTTCTTCTGAAAAGTATGGGAAAGAGAATTAGTGTTTCTTCAAAATAAAGTACAGAAAGTTGCAGATAAGATAGAAAAAGCATTTTAATTGCATCATGAAACACTTTTTAAACGTCATTTAGTGAAGCAGTTTCATTGGTTTTATTGAGTCTCTGAACTTCAGAGTGGGATTGGAATAACAAACACAAGCTTTTATTCTGTGTTTCTCAGGGTTTTGTTAAATCAAAGCTGATGCTGCTGTAGGCTCACTCAGGTAAAATCCACACGTCTTAATGAAATGGAGGTTTTGTGGAAAAGTTATGAACCATCTTACTTGCTGTAGCTCTTTAAACAAAATCAGTTTAGTGAAATAAATAATTATGAACAAACTGGCAAAATTACATTTAGTCTGAGTGGAGCCAAAACCAAAGAGGATTGTTTCATAACACATTCGCCATTTCTTTTTCTTTTATTTATTGTTTTGCACCACTGTTAACTTCACATTACATGCTTACTTTGGCAGAAATAGGACATTACCGCTGGAGGTGCCTCAGGCTGTGCTTAAAGTGTTACAGCTAGCTGCTACTGTCGCTGTTTCCTCTCGCAAATAAACAGTTTTAACCATGTGATCATAAAATGTAAAACAGCGATATAAAATATAAAACTTTGTGATTGGTGACAGAGGCAGGACACAAGACAGGAAAGCAAATGTTTTACTTTGAAGGGCACAGGAAGTACTGACGGTTGTTTGGGGTCGAGACATCTGCGGGGACAGAGAGAGTTTGTTATTGATGTAGATAATCAAAGCAAGATTTTTCTGAAATGAACTTTCTCAGGAGCCTAAAGGCAGAAAGCAGCAGACAAGTGGACAGGCAGGTGATTTATCATTTTTCTGCTGGTCGGAGGACTCAAGAGAGTTTTAAGTAATGAGTGGACATCACTCAAGGTATGGCTGCAAGGGGAGCGCAGGTATAGTTACGAGAAAGTACTGTTCTTTCACATGAGTTACTAAAATATCACATAAGAGCTGGAGGCTAAACTTTCACTGGGACATTCAATGGTTCAATGAAGGGTAGCGCCTCAGCTCAGCCTGAAGTAGCAGATAATCATGGAGACGATGAGCCTCAGCTGTGGGCAGCTGCCATCTCAGCAGGTCACCCTAAAACTGAGCCTGGCTTTCCACCTGTAGGAGGAGAAAGGAGGCCCTGGACAGACTGGGGTCCTGACACATATGCTCATAAATCCAGTTAGAATAAGACTTTTTCAAACTAAGATAACTAAAATATAAAATTCAAAAGTAAGATACTGTCATAACTCGGGAGGTACTGTCCAGAAGAGCGAAACCAAGACCAAAACACGGGAGATGGAAGTAAAGGTAAGTGAATTTATTTACAGGGTGAGACTATATACAGTGGGCGGTGTCCGGAGTGGTCTGCAAGAGAAGGAGAGCTAGGTGAGTCTCGGGTACAGGTCTTGATCCACACGGCAACAAGGAAGTGGTTATAATGTCTCTTTGTT
>NC_051430.1:12718214-12851754 GCF_001649575.2 Kryptolebias marmoratus | reverse complement strand
TTCAGGTTAGACGCTGAGGCGGAGAATCTAACCCAGTAGGTTCGATGCTCCAGCGAAGGTCTGATCACCGCCTGCTGCTTAAATCCTGGCTGGTCTCATCAGTGGTATGAGGAACACCTGTGGAACAATAATTAGTAGCGCCGCCCAGAGGGCGGAACCAAAACCCAGATCCTCACAGATACTAACCGTCCATAACCTCTGTACAGAACCCCACTTTAAAAGATCTGATTCTTTGTTTTATCCAGAATATACAGTGTCCCTCCTTCATTTACAACTGAGTTTACACTTTCACTTGTTTGCATCATTTACAAGAAAACACTGCACGCAGGAAAAACAGCCTCCTTCAGCAGTCCTTACACGACCAACACTTTATGCATATGATGGATGCAGTGGTTTGGCCTTGGTGTTGGGTTCACCAGCACAGCCCTTCCTGTCTTTGTTGGTTTATTTAGGGTTGCGCGCCTTCATCAAGCAGGGGCACCCTCGTATGCGACCCTTGCTCCACAGAACTGTGGTGAAAGACTGGACTTCATATCACACTTAAGCACCAGCGTTTATCTTTAAACACAAACAAAGAGGAACGTGTTTACTGGCTTTCAAGAGTGTCATTCACAGAAACTGGATGCTCTTCAACAGGAAGGTGGAGGATTGGGGTTTAGAGGGCACGTCCTAACCTGTTCTCTCATCTTTCATTCATGCAGAATGAAAGGTGGGGTTTGCCCTGATCTGAATTTACAACACAATGCTAAACTGCATTGAGTAAAACCCAGTTATAACTGACTGAATGAGTTGCCTAATCACGAAATGTAGTTAGGCTGCATAACAAAGCGTTTGCTAGCAGTCATGCCGAAACGTCCATGATTAAAGAGCAAAAAGCATTTCTCCCTTCACATCTGCTCATGTGTGATCGCACGGGTCCATGCAGAGGCCAGGGGGCTGCTTGACAGCAAGATCAAGGTCAGAGAATTTGGGATGCCCGGGGTCCTTTCAGGGATAAGCTGTGCAACCAAAACGCAGAGTGACAAGCCTTCACGGGCCCAAAAGGCAAACAGCTCTCAGCATTCCAGCGTGGAAGACACATCAGTCTATTCAGACGCAAAGCGAATGGCGACTCATCGCCTCGCTCATCCTGACATGCATTGTTGGTGGTGGGGAGGATGGGTGGAGAGGGGGGGGGGCTTCGAGCAGGACAGATGCCTCACCTGTCAGAGGCAGAAAAGCCCTTTGGCCAGGACACAAAGAGCAAAACAAATTCTGATGAGGCAGATGCTTCCCGTAGACAAACACTGAAAAAAAAAAGAGTCCAAGCAGGAAAACCTCCTAACACACAAAACACATGGTAGTAAAAGGTAATAAATTTTAGACTCACGCAATCAAACATTGGAAGGGAACTTCCAGCAATTAGGACAAGGAGGTGATTGTTTTTACTCCAAAACCAGGCCGAAGCCTCACATCAATTCCTAATTTGACTTTAACTTCCTGCCTGTAAAAATGAAAGATGAAAACCTTTTAACTTAACATGAAATTACACCTATGATGGAGCACCTTTTTGTGGATCACTTGTCATAGTGGTTCATGTGAACACTATTTTATAACCCTTTACATTTCCTGGCCTTCACAGGTTATTTAGATAGAAGACTGAGGCCCTTCCTGCAGGAATGTCAGCTTTCTGCCTGAATAACCACTGATGCAAAATTGGTGGCAGTGCAAAGATTTAAAAGTAGAGTTTGCACAAATTGCTCTGAGACTTTTAGGGACTGGAGCTGTTTTATGATGGCAGCAATCCGCTGTGGACTTGTGTTCCCTCTGATAACCTGCCAGGACATCAGAACAATCTCTGTTCCTCCAAAAATGAGGTTGTTCAAAGTGCTATCTACATCAGACAAGATAATAAACGTTGAGAACCATTTTATAAAATCCCACTGCAGACGATCTAATAATGCATTACATTTGTACTTGGGAGTCAGATTTTTTTGGTTCCCAGTCAGAAGAAGCTACTGGAACCTCCTCTTCCTCAGTGACTGCTGGAGTCAGGCACCAGACAACCCCCCNCACACACACACACACACACACACACACACACAATCCTGGAGATTATCAATGAGCACAGAAAAGGAGTGATGAGCTTCATGGATGTGAGGTATTTTTAAATGAATTCTGTATTTCTTGTTTGTTCTAGTTTTTAAGATGTGGTTGAACGATACAACAGTACCATTTTTGGGGCAACAAAAGATGTTATTTTAGTCTCTCTAAACTTGATATTTCTCTCTGTTCAGTATTTATGCAATAAAAGAGACAAAGAAATGGTAAAAACCATTCAGTACTTGTAGTCTTGAACAAAATGTTTGTAACTACTTCAACCTGGCACATTTGGGTTTTGTTTAAAAAAAACAAACTTTGTTAAAAAAGAGCTGTCCCTTCTATAATTTTAAAGAAAACTTTAAATTTCCGCAAACCTTCAAGCTTTCGAATAAAACTAAAAACACAAAATAAAAGCTTATTAGGCATTTAGGTCCTTCTTGGCCACATGTTCATCAGCTCTACTTTAGTAAATACTTGTTCATGTGTGTAGAAAATGATGATTCAAATGCCCTGTTATGTAAAATAACATAAATATTGCATTGGTTCTGACTAAATCAAGTAAATATGGTGTGAATACTTTTTTATGGCTGGATTTATCAGAAGGAAACAGTTTTTCATGTTTTCAGTCAGCTTCTGTGAGTTTCACGACTGAATCCTAATGCACACCAAAAAAAAATTACATCTATAACATGCATATTCTCATTGCAGTCTTAGTTGTAAGGATTTTGCACAAAGAAGAAACAGGAAATCAACAAGTGGCTAAATCCCCAAAATAAATCTTGTGCAGTTGTTTCCAATCAAGCTCCAGACGAGCGTATTGTCTGAAGTGGACGTTTGGCAGCAGGCCTGTGAATCATATTCTGCCTGGTGAAGAGCGGACAATCTGCTCATTTTCTCTGGACAGAAAAAAAAAAAGAAGAAGAAGACGAGGGAATCCAATTGTTTTTCACCCCCCTCCCTCTGCGGCTATCAGCGGGTCTCTGGAGAAGAGCTGGTTTCCGTGAACGTGATGGGGAGATGTTTCCTGTGGCTGGTCTGTCTGCTGCTGATTAGAGCCCATCCATCAGCGGGACCTCCTTCGAGCAGAGCAGAGGGCACGGCTCGGACCCGTCGGAACGGGCCTTCGTGTGTTCAAGCCATAGGGTCACAGCGGGTCCACGCCCTGCTTCTCCGCCTCGTACATGGTCCACGGAAGCCCTTTCAGCTGGGGGGTTATTTTAAGTATTGATTCATATTTGGACGAACACAATAAAGAATAAGGGACTGAGGGCCAAGATTAAAAAAAAAAAAAAATTGACACGTCTCCAAGTGGCTCTCATCTCCTTTTTAGGTGATTCTGATTGCTCAGCGGTGCAGCGGCTCTTCTCCCCGCTGCTCCCTGTTAAAACACCCACAATAGCAGGATGACACCAGTTTAAAAAAGGCAGCAGAGCATGCCCCCTCTTACTGTGTCCTCCTCTGTCCCCATCACTTTCTTTGACCTCCGGAGTACAGCGTAAACAGGAGGTGGGTGAAGAATCGCCCGTGGGCAGGCAGAGAGGAAACCCCTGAGAGTCTGCAGACTGAACTCTCCGGTGGTCAGCTGGTCAACCTGAAGGCAGCACCGTGATCTCGCTGAGCCTGATGAATGGTCGGTGCTTTCGTCTTGGGCATTGTTTGTGGATAGATGTCAAAAACAGCCCGAGCTCGCATGTGAATGGGATTTTCTCCCGTGTTGGCACTCAGAAGATGGTATTGAAAACAGCCGAAACCTGTATCGTGACACAAACAGGAAAGAGTTCATTTGAACCCGAGTGCCAAAGAAAATCGCCTCAGATGGTTGGGCTGTCGTGTGTGCTGCAGCGGAGGATCCTTCCTCGCTACAAAAGAAATCCCACAGGTGATAAATTGTGCGTGCGTGTAAAAAGAACATCAGGGCTTTCCTTTCATGTTTAGTCTTTAAAGGCTGAACACGGCTCATATTCTGGGTAAGATGGACTTCAGCTCCTCAGAGGTCGGCTTTGTCACAATCCTTGTTTCAACACAAATTCCTTTGTTCTACATCAATGTAATGAAGCGCAGCAAAGGGAGGAATTTGGGCAAATTTATGCCACGCTTTGACTTTAGCATCTTTGGCTTTTAAGGGCCCCTTCCATTAGTGTGGCTGGAACATTCCTGAGAGCAGTAAGTGACAGGAGCAGCCCTGATCGTACTCACCTCAACCTGTCAGGCTAATGAACCTTCGACTGACAGGACAACGGCCAGGTCAGCAGGTCTCCACTGCAGTCACTACAGGCTACAGAATCCATTACTCAGGTCTGACCTCTGACCTGCGAGGCGCTGCCTAAAAGGGACCACTAAAAAATCTGCAAACATCAACGGATCGTCAGTCAGACGACTAATTACCGAGATAAATCAGTGGAGACTTTAATTTGCTTAAAAATGTTGAGTTTTTTAAATACATTTTGGGAGCTAAACATTGGTTTAGTTTCTAACAGAAGCTTGAATTATAATTTCTACAAAAAGTCAGAATATTTAAGTCATTTTTTTACTGATTACAGCTTGTTAGCAGATGTTTCTGCTTTAAGCCCTGTTGGAACTTCTGATACACTTCCATGTAGTCTGAAGAGTAAATTGTACATTTTTGAATTTGTTCATTTTTCCAAATGTTTTTTTTTTATTAGGCTGTAGTAAAAACTAAGTATTCAAGAGACACAAATTTACCAGCTTGAAAAGCACAGCGTCCAAGTCATTTCTTTTAGTTAAACAGAAATTTACCATAGATAAAAATATTTCTTTACATAATGTGATGTGTCTGATGCATCTTGGTGCATAAATCCCTTCAAAAAGAATAGATTTGCTGTGTCGGACCCTTCAGACAGACTCTCAACTCACAATTTATCCAATATTTAACCAATTCACCAGTTTCTAAATATACAGACTTGAATATAGTCTCTGAGGCCTTTTTTATTTTTCTTCTTGTTCTTATTATTATTATTTAACACCATCTCTCCTTCCTTCACACAGAAACATTTGAACTTTTTTGCTATTTTGGTAGATATAAAGTTGGAAGATTGCATTATTATTGACAACACATTTATCAAAAAAAACAAAAACAAACTCAGAAGTTATGATTATCTTAAATTTCCTGTTTCCATTCAGACAATTTGTATTTTCTGCTTAATAAAAGCTGCAGCTGAGGTCAGCCAGCTGAAAGAAATCCACTGATTTCCAAAGCTGTCCCTAGAAGGAAATAAATCACAAAGTCATCAGTTCCTGAAAAAAAATAAAAAATGGATTCGCTCATTTCTTTCTTTTCTGTTCATTCCCAGGAGCTTTTGGCTGTGTTTTCCTCTCACTGCAGTTTCATGATGATCACCTGATCCAGACAACATTGAGGAGATTTAACTTGCAGCGAAGAAAAAAATATGTGAAAAGTTGAGTAGGACCATGTTCTGGAACAAAAATGGCAAAAATCAGCATGGCGAACCTTCCTGGTTTCTATTGATGTCTGTGTGAAACTGAGGAATTTGTTGTTGTTCAGTTGTTGAAGTATTTTACCAAAGATAAAACTATCAGCCTGATCCTGGGAAGGCTCGACAGATTACCTGAATCATTGGGGCTCATCAGGTATTATTTGTTGTTGTCATCCTTTAAGTACAATTGAATAATTTGACAAGACAATCTAATTGTTGACTCGCTGGTCAAGGTACGAGACGAGGCAGGCTGTTGTTTGAGTCGTTATATTTCATCTTTTCTGCACCAGTAATTTCTAGCAACAGTAAACCTTGTAGCAGAGCTGGCACATTTGACCTCTGCCGACCATAAATGTCCAAATAAAGTTTAATGGCAATCCGTCAGTGAGTTTGATAATTCAGTCGGGTTTAAAGCAGGTGACTGACCCAGATCGCTTCAGAGCTGCGCTTTCTCTCGTGTTTGAAACTTTACAGTATGCCCCTCTGAGCAGGATTACTTACAATTAAAACACTGAACTTGAACCTATTAGACACAGCCGAGGCACGCCAGGCAGTCTTTTCTCACCACTCAGCCTGATTGTCAGCGTTCAGCTGAATGCGGCCTCACTCATCGGAGCCCTGTTGGACCGAAGACACTCAGAAAACATATTTTTTTTATTTTTTGCTGCTCTGAAGGAGGAAAACAACGGAAGAGTAGCTCAGGTCTTCCCAGCTGTGAGGCTCTGAAGAAGGAAATGAGAGGCAGGCTTGGAGAGATTTATGGTCCTCGCAATAAATTTCACAGGAAGGATTACAGCGTTACATTGTGAGAGTATATATATATTAGGGGCAGCGCCGGGCCCAGCCTGGACACCGATGCTGTTATTGTTGAGCAGACACTGAACCGGGATGGGAGGAGGCGGTGGGGGGGTGATTCTCTGTTGATCAGATCCAGGTCTCAAAGGCAGACGCTGAGATTTCCTCTGTGCCGTCCAGCTGCTGCCTGTCCTTACTGAGAGCCTCTGAAGTTACAGCCAGCTGGCCCCGCAGATCCACTTTCTGTTCAGAGCTGAACTTCGCTCCAACGAAAAATAAAAGTGCAATTTACACGACGGGCTGCCTGCAGCGTGCCTGCAGAAACAGAATGATCCCAAAGAGAGGAAACTCCTAAAAAACATCCCATTTAAGCTACATCCTCAGGTTCCACCTAACCTCCCCCTCTTTTTTTCCTTCACGCATTTCTCCTTTTCTTGCATAACTCCCTGGATTTTTTTTTTCTTTTCACGCCGTATCTCTCATTCCATGTCAGCGTCCAGCTGACTTTGATAGTCCACGGCCTGACACTCTGAATTCCTTGCCTAACAAGGACCACTGGGCCAGGAAGGGAGGCCCACCGTTTTTACACAGAGGACCATCTCACCACACAAAATACCACCAGCATGCAGTTGGCCGTGAAGTGAAGACTTTTATACAGAAAAAGGAGTTCAAGCCTCATGCTCCAAAAGCAAAATATGATTTCAACTGGATTGTGCAAAATCCAAAATTTCGTGTAACAACCGATAATGAAAGTGTCAGGTTGGGAGAAGTGGCAAACCCAATGTGCAGACTCATCTTGAGGTAAGAAATAATATATAGTTTATATTTAAATACAAGAACAAAAGCAAAAGGCTGGCGAGGCGGCACAAATGAAACTAAATACATAGTTAACATGAGCTGGGGGATGTGAGCAGAACCAGACAGCAAAGGCAAAACGGAAAACGGACCAACGAGTAAGTAGAGAAGATGGCTGGGTTTTAGAGACAGAGGGTAATTAGGTGAAGTGGGCACAGGTGAGTGATTATAACTAGGATCAGGTGAAGATGGGCGTGGCTGGAAGACAAGAGATAAATTGAGGAGAAGTGAATGATGACAGGAATGCAAAGACAAGGAACAAAAACTGAACAGAGACGAGACTAAGGGTAAAGCCAACTAAATAGCAAAATACAAGAAACAACAAACCCAAAACTTAAACATGAAAAATAAGCAGAACTCCCAAATCCTGACAGAAAGGATCTGACTGAATGCAGAGAGCGTCTGTTGTTGGATCGCGCGTACCCCGGAGGTCATACGTGCTGCAAGGGGAGGGGTCGCTTGGTAAAAAGCTGCAGAAGCCGTTTGCGTGACCCGATGCTGGCCTCTGACCGACGCCCAATGGGAGAACGGCTCAGTGGCGGGAGGCAACGGCCTTCATGACAGCTCCCGCTGGGAGGGGAAGAGACGAGGCTCCCTCTAATTCCCATCAGACCGGGTTTATCCAGGCGAGGACCCACAGCACGGAGGCCCCCGTTTGACCAGAGGAAGAACCCCGCTGAGCCCCATTGAGACAATTTAGAGAAAAAATACGTCTCGAGGGCCAGAAGCAGCTCTTGAGCCTCTATCTGACTGAGCCGCAACCTGTTGGAGACAAATTACAAACAAATGTCTCGAAGCGTTGGCAGCCATCTTGTTCAAAAACTTTGCACAACAAATGTTTTCTCAAAACCCCTCTCTCTATATAGTTTTTAGAATTCAGGAGTAGTAGAGCTTTATTTTTTTTATGATATTTATGTACACTCTCAACAAATTTTGACCCTAATATGCCCTGAGAGTTTTGTCTTGTTTAGTGGGATTCCAAAGGAAAATTTACAGATTTTCTTGCAATTTTGCGTCTCCAACTGGTCCTTGATAGTCGCAGCTCAGAGAGACACTGGCTTTAGACCATTTGTACCCTGTTCTTGAAATTCTTAAATAAAAATCAAACAAAACAAAAATTAAACGAATAAAAAAGGCATTTTGATCCTGAATCTTAAGGATTCTTATTTCTAAAGCCTTAAATGAATCTTTGACATGGGGGTTTCTGGACAACAGGTAAGATACTAATCATAAACAACCCTTCCACAGAACCCAGATACATGAGATATGAATTATCACTTTCAGATTGTCTTTTTTTCTTTATTGTTTTCAGTTTTTTTGCGCTGCAGAAACAGGTTCAAGAATGCGGGGAACTGCCTTCATTTGGAGTTTTTGGTGGCAGCTAAATGTTTTGCCACAAGAGCAAGTTTGTGTTTGAGGTGCCAAAATTTTCACTCAAGCTTACGAACTATGCTACGAACTTGTCATCATCAGTGGAAAAAAAAAAAAAAAACACCTTAAAATGATGTTGATAGTGTCCGAGCAGGCAGCAACAAGCCTTAGGTAACACGCCATATGCATAATACTTAAGATGTTGTCTTTGGGGCACAATGCCCAAAGCAAATACTGCAGATCCCCGGAGAGAAGAAGCAGCAAGAGCTAGGCATTCGGGGGGGGCCCCTGTAGGCAATTATTCTGGCATGCATGTACACACACATGCAGAGCGGCTACAGACAGTCAGCCTGGAGGTGCTCTGGCTCTTCCAACACACCCTCTTCCTGTTTTCATAAGACGAAAACAGGAGTAGAAACTGAAAGGAGAAGAGGAGAGACACAGCGGGGTAGGGGTGAGACCCCTATCACTTGGTCATCATCACTTGGTCGTCAGGAAAAGGCCAAAAACTCGCTTAGATCATTGGGTTTAAATTAACTTATTGTTATTGGATCGACAGAAAACGAGCAGCTATGTTCGGAGGCCTAATAAAGCAGGAGACTGTGCTGCGGTTCACCTGTTAAAGCAACGGGAGTCACAAATAAAGGGGGATGGCACAGAGAGAAGAGAGACCTCTCAGGTTTTTTTAAACAAAAAAAGAGTCAGTCACATTAATTGAAAGGCTTTGTACTGATTTACAGCTTTCCAAAACACAAAAAGAGAGATACAACCAAAACATATTCCCTTATTTGATGTTTCGATAACAGCAATAATGTCTAATATGTTAAATAAGAACTTTCCAGAAGTATTAAAGAAAGTTTAAATAAGTGCAAAGGCCATAATATATCATGAGTTTTATATCCATTAAACCCTTCTCTGACCCCTTTGAGTCTTAAATTATGCTCATCGGGTTTTTCCTTCACAGCAGAAGAAAACCACAAAACAGGCCCAGAAAAAAAGTTATATTTATTTATTTATTTTTCTTGAGCCGCACACGTAATTGCTCACTTGTCAAGATTATTGTAAAGGATGGCCGTTTTTGTGTTACCCCTCTGCGCACCAGTGTTAATGATTTTTGTTTCCGTCTCGCAGTGAGATCTGCCCTCGCTGCTGAACTGCTTCCAGACTGTCCCTGTTCAAAATCTGAGGAAAAATCGCTTGGATTTTCTTTAATGAACACACACACATTCTGGACAACAAAAAGAATACGTATAATTTTGATTAAGATAGCTAACAAAACCCTTATTTCCGCCCAGTGGATGTGACATGGGCATCCACTGGGCCACTGTTGAGTTGTCTTTGTGGCCGGTTCTGTTGGTGTCTCTGTTTGGGAACGAACCCTTAAAAACACCGCTTAGATCTTATAAAACAGTGTTTTCATGCATGTTACAGATGATACCTGTATGTTATTGTGCAGCTCACCCATTTTATCACCTTGCCTCTTTAACCTGTCACTCAGTCTGTATTAACAAGTGCAGTCAGTGATCTTAGACAAGCTCTCAGTGCTCAATCTTAATGCAAAGTAAAGTTATCGCACAGTTTTAGAAGGCAAATCTAACATGACTGTCAACACGGGGCGTCACACACATATGAAACAGATGTTGGAGGGGTGATACTTTTAAAAGCTGAAGCCAAAAAGTAACGCAAAGAGAAGAGGATGAAAAAAGGGAAGGGACGTAGCAGGATGAGAGCATCCATTGTTACGGACAAAATTCAGAACGATAACGTTTGAGTAATGGGCCCAATTAACACCCGAGCCAAACTTTTGGCTGTCGTTAACACTTAGGGTTCCCACATGAAAGCAGAGAAAGAGAGAACAAACGCGCCGCCGACTTTACCCGAGTGCTTTTATCCAGCGGCAGGAGGCGAGCAGAGGGCACATAAGCAGCGTCGAGGAGCAGGGGAAGTATGGGGAGATAATTGCATCAACATGAAAAGCTCTGTGTGTTTAACTATATGGAATATAGGGGCCGCAGAGTGTGGCTTTTAATGCTCCACAGGTTGGAAAGGAAAATGGGGAACGCTTTAGCTGGGCTACGTCTCTGTGTTCTCAGCCGGTATGGACGATTATCAGCTTCGTTCATCACAAACCAGACCAGTCTGAATCACCGTAAGGACGTTTAGAAACACCACTACTATTTTCCCCAGCTGTGTGCTGCTGGTGTAAATGGATGTTTTGCTGTGGGGAGAGCCTGTCTAAAGCAACAGCTGTAACGTAAAACTGCAAGCTCCATGCAGGAGAGTAATCAGCAAAGCAAAGCGTTGAGCCGTGCGAGTACAGTACGCGCTGGTCAGGCTGCTCCTGTCCACACACAAGCAAATTCCTTGTTAATATGACTTCTCGATGGGGCCCCAGGATCTGCTACTCCCAGCCATAATTTCACCAACGAGCTCAACGCTAAACTAAAAGCACATGCTGCTCTTGACACACGGTACCAGCTTGCATGGTGCCGTTTCCTCTCCGCTCAGATTCTCAGGGAAAGCAACAGAATTATTCCAAAGCGGGGGGAAAAATAATATAAATCTTCTTAAATTTTATGAACGGTGCTAAGCGAAATGGTTTGGGGTGTTTAGTTTTCTTCCCCACCTCCAGGTCCGACCGCAGCAGCAGCAGCAGCCTCTCCCACGACATCAGACTCATATCTGAAAGGCCGCAGGGCCACAGGAGGAGAGACGTGGACCGCTTCACTGGATGAGCCACTTTATTTTACACACTCTGACCCATCTTAGAACAGGAAGGGGGGAAAAAAAACAAGAGGTAAATAAAAAAGGGAGATTTTACTAAAGAGGTCAAAGTTCACGACGAAGTAACTCTGAGGGGATTTGGAAAAGTTAAGGGATATTTAAGTGAAGCCAATTCAGTTAATCTCTTCAGGTATCCGGTTACACACAGACAGATATAAAAGCCTTTGTGAATGAACGCAGCTTTAACATATCTAGAATGAAACTAGCAATCCTTGAAGGAATGTGGATCACCTGCCACCTTGCATGTAAGAGTTTGAAACAAAGTTTTGTGGTTCATGAGATATTTTGCTGTACAGGATTTCCACATTTATTGGCGAAGTGATAAACAAAGATATTGAGAGATCTGTTAGCGCTTGCAGTATGTGTTGGGAATGACTCTCAGCTACTACCTCACCAAATTGTGGCTCAACATCTGTAAAATTGACTCAGTTATAACCATTTGTCTGTTTGCTAAGTTTGATTAGCTGTAGCAGACGTCTTAACTAGAGTTTACTCCAAAAGTTAATCAGTTGTAAAAGGTACATCCAGGGATTACTTTCTGAGAGTTTCATTAAAATTTGCTCAGTGGTTCATGAGATGTTTTGCTAACAGACAGACAGAGTTGACTCTAAGAGTTCGTGGCAATGTTCTAAACAAAGATCTTGTCAGCACTCAAAGTATGTGTTGTGAATGACTTTCAGCTACGACGACACCAAATTGTGGCAAATTATCTATAAAGCTGACTGAGTTGTAGGCCTTTTTGTGTCAGCCAGTTTCGGTCAGCTGCGGCGCCCGTCTTGAACCGCGTTGACTCCAAACATTAATCAGTCCTAGATGTCTGTCCAGTGGTTATTAGCCGAGAGTTTCAATGAAATCCACCCAGAGCTTCATGAGATATTTTGCTAACAGACAGACAAACAAACTCATGCACAGATGCAGAGGCAGGGATGAACTTGCATGATCGCCCACCTTTCCAGGTGGTGGACGATAAAAAGACTGAGACCATCAAGGATCGCAATGACAAACTGACCCCACAGTGGGGTAAAAACCTTTTTAGCATCAACTCTGTACCATTACAACAAGGGCACTGGTGCATTGTTTAATGCTCAAGGAGCTTTTCTCTTGGACACGTTTCCTTCAGCACATGGCTCCTGCTGGGTGGCGGCCCCTCTGTAAGATATAATTATTCACTGCAGGCCACAGTTAGCGTCCTGCTTCATGCCTGCAAGATGTATATCACCTGTTAACATCCAGACCCGGCCTGTTGCTCCCCCCCCCCCGCTGCTCTTCCTGTTCCCACGTCTTTGATTAATAATTCTGCGGTCATCAATATGGGCACCAGAGAGGGGCCCATTGTCACCTAATTACAGGCCTTCTGCTCCCCGAGCCAGCGGCTGGGCGAGCGCGATTAAAAGTCAGCTGGGGTCCTGCTTGGGTTCCGAGCGGCTCTTTCAGCTGGAACCGGCAGTTCGGCGACGCGGCGCGCCCAAACAAAGCAGCCTTCATTTCGCTCCAGCCGGGGACCTCGCTGGGATCAGCCACCTAAATTTGGGGGCGAAATTGAGAGCACCTGTGACATCTGCGGCGCACGAGCGGGCCTGTGGCATCAAGGGGATGAGAGCCAAAAAACTGGGACAGTAGCTGGTAGCTTGATGAGAAGAAGAAGAAAAAGCAGCCCTCAGACTCGAGGAGCCAATGGCAATTATTTGTACTGAACGAAAGACAAAAAAATGTCCTAATCTGGAGATTAGGACGCCCTCACACATGCACGTGTGAGGGCGGACCGCAGCCCTTCCTGTGGTCGTGCAGACTGATTCTCGAAGCAGCCAAGTGATCACAGACTTGTGCTTCTGTTTCTTTTCAAGAAGGCAAATTAGAAACGCAAACTGAGGTCAGAGATGAAAACCAATCAAACTGAGAAGAAATCAACAAACTAAATCAAAAAATCCACATAAATGAACTAATGAATCTTGCTAAATCTTGTACAATTTTTAACACTCAGAGTATGTGTTAGGGAAGAATCCCAGCTACTACCACACCAGACTTCAGCTCAGAATCTGTAAAATTGACTGAGTGAACCTACTGCTGTTTATGAGAGGAGTTTTCCTGAGGGATCCTACAGGAACCTCTGTCTTCTTTATCATCTTTCCTGCTATTATCACAGGCAGCGCCAGCTTTCTCTCTGTCTCCACGACCCGAGCCGTTTGCATGTCCTCCTGCTGTAATTCCTCGTTCCCTGAGCCCCTCGCCCTCCCACGTCCCCCCTCCCTCCAAGGACACTCTCCTCTTATTGGGCTGTAGTTCAGTCAAAAGCACCAGATAGCCCCAAACGAGCCGTTGTAGATTTAGAAAGTGGGCTCACATTTGCCCGCTTTAACCTGCTGAAGGCACTGTGCGTGTCTGTTCACGCTCTGTACGCGTGCTGTTAAACTAGGGGTGGGCAATCCTGGGCCTCGAGGGCCACTATCCTGCAAGTTTTACTTCTTTCCTTGGTCTAATACACCTGATTCATTGGTTAAATTGCCTCTTCGTGTTCTGCTGAAGCCTGATAATCCCCCATTGATTGAAATCAGGTGTGTTGGAGCAGAGGAACAAGTAAAACATGCAGGATAGTGGAGGACTAGGATTGCCCACCCCTGTGTTAAACGAAGAGAGGGAAAACCTCGCTGAAGCCTCCCTGGTCCGCTCGGGGTGTTCGTGTGCTTCTTCGGGTGATGCAGAATTAATGCTCCCCTCCCGTCTGCGGCGCTCGCGCTCCTCCATCTTCCGTGGACTTTGAGGCCTGCAGCAGGCCGAGGTCTGGGGTTGGGCGGAGGTGACAGCGGTGCGTGCATTGCAATCACGGCTGCGGGGAAGATTTATGTCTCGGCGTAACGAGTTCATATTAGTGCACGAGCAGAACCGTATCTGAGGCTGAAGCTCCACATGTGTTCCTGTGTCGCTCCGTAAAAAGGGGGTTTATTTTCGTTCCAGCGAAGTTCAACAGCCACTAATGGAGGTCATTAAAGTGAAATTAATAAAAGAGCAAAACCGTGATTTCTGCTCAGTAATTACTGTACTGACAGCAAAGGCTCACGAAATGAATGGTCATAATCAACAAATAAATGTTGTGTTTTGTTCCCCGAACTGTGTCATAACCTGCAGACAGATTCATGTCAATTCAAAGTCTTTAGAGCACAAAAGTCAGGCTCAACCTAATGTGGTCTTCAAATCTTTTAAAGCGGGGTTCTGAGGAAAGTTTAGGAACAATTAACATCTTACCTGTTGTAGATAGCTCATTTTAAAGAAACTGAGTTTGATTCTGAACAGATTGATGAGCTAACGGCTAGTCTGAGCAAAGTGGATAGCTGCCAGCTTAAAACAACTCCAGGGTCAACACTTTGTTGCGGTTTATGCAGGTATGTACATAGAATTATACGGTTATTTGCAAACACATACAGCAGCAGGCGCAAGCTGTATCACCCGGGGCGGGCATACTTCTTGTCCTCCCTCTGATCTCTCCATCAGTGTGTTTATGTACACGTCGGGTGAGCAGATGTCACTGAAAATCAGTCCCTGTAATCCGTAATCTAAAGTAAACCAATAATATTTTGAGATATGGCTAAAAATACTGTGGAGAGCCTGGTTTCCATAATGTTACCAGGTCCCACTGCTGCGCGCTGATCCTCCTAAATCCCACTGCAGCCTAGAATTAATTTTGTTTTTTTTTGTCCATACAAACAACTTGTGCTGCGGTTTTCTCCAAACAGCTCGTTGTAATTGGAAGACAAACCGAACTCCATCTCTTTTTTTTTGTTAGGACCAAACCTGACAGTCCTGCTCCCAGTTCTTCCCCGGGTTAGGTTTATGGTTCCTGCTCTGCAGAGCTCAGGTCCTCTGATCCACAAAAGACAGAAACTGTGAGTTTAAAAATGGATTCTGTCTGATTTAGGATTAAAGAGGAAGGAAGAAGCTTCAAAACTATTTCTTAAACTTCTTGCACATGTTAATTTTGAAGACCATTTTCTTGTTAAATGCACAATAAAGAGCCGGTACGGTACTTTTCTATTCTACATTTTCACGGGTCTGTAAGCTATTATACACTGGTCTATTATAACAGGTTTAAGACACTTATTTAGGAATTAAAGTCAGATTTAGCTCTTGCCACAAGATACTAAAATCGCCCATTTCAACATAGAGAGTGGATATGTTTCAGGTCTGATTTTCAGCTGGGTTCGACCGTCCTTCAATCTGCTCATTCATGGTACAGCAGGGGGTTGAAACAAGAGTGTTTGCTTCAGTCCTTAAGTGTCGACAGAGAACCATCATGCCAGCTGAGGGTTGACAGCATGGCTCATCAAAGGGGTCTCTGCTGCTGCCGCATCTCCCCCAAAAAAACAAAAAAAACCCAAACAATGGCAGGAAGGGCCTGAGAGTCTCCAGGAGATGAACCACACACAAACATCTTGGAGCAAGAGTCATTAGAGTGGCGCTGAGGGTGGCGGGGATCCGTCCACTTCCTCCGACGGAGCGGTGACGAGGCCCCCCGCGTGTGCCAACTCCGCTAATGACTCAAGGCCCGCCGGCCGCCGCTAACGCCGTCACTCAATACGCCATTATGCCGGGAATGGAAGTGGAGCAGACCACGCATCCCCGCGTTCACGCACGTGCACGCCCGGCAGCTGAATCGAGCCGTCATTAGCGGGGACCAGAAATGCTGCCAGGGACGGCGTGTCTCCAGCCACCAACACAATGGTTTGTTAAGAGCCTCCCCATCACAGAGGACATCCTCCCCATATGGCAGAGGGAGGCTGGCTCCAATACTAATCTGCTCCCACTGTTTATAAAATAAACAGTCCCCGGCCTGACCGGTCTCCTGCCACTTCTGCACCCTCGGCTCAGCATCTGGCTGACCTTTGACCTGGACTGTTTGAACTGCGCTTCCCTGTCCAGTGAATGCAGCTTAACGCCAAAAACTGCACTGTAGGCATTTTTCATGCATCAGAGGAAGGGATTACCAGCACGCCCTGATGGAGCAGCAGCAGCAAACCCCCTTCACGTGAAGCCCAGTCTGTCGATGGGACTCACAGTGAAAACAAAAAGGCCCACACCCTGGGAACGATCAGATGTAGGCGCAAATGTGCAAGCTTTTATTCAGTGGTGTTACCTTCCCACTAATTACGAAATCCTTGCCACTCATGGACGACAGAGTTGCTTTTTCAAAACAGGACCGCTCGCTCAAGCAGACATCAGACACCCCTCACAACCAAAACCCCACCCCTTCTCTCCGGGAGCCCAAAGCCCACTAGGCCCACTGGTGTCGGAATGAGACGAGATAAGCCCATGGTTGGCCTCCATCAACACACGAGGCTTTCCAAAGCGAGTAAAGTTACAGACAGGCACTCCTCTGGGGCTCAGTGGGAGTGGAAGCAGGGGCCGGGATGGCGGTGGGAGGTGGGAGGGTGGAGGGGGGGGTGCCCAGACACTGGTAGGCTGCTAATCTGGCCCCAGCTAGCCTGCTGATGCCCACCATCTGTGTCTGTAAGTCATCACCCGCTAGCCAGAAGCCCCCTGCAAGGCACACACACGAGTAAACAAACAGCAACTCTAACGGCTGATCCTCTACCTGGGGTAATTGTTGATGGCCGGTGCCACCCAAAGAGCAGAGGACCAATCAAAGGGGACCAAGAGGAGCCGACTGTGAATTCAGGTTGCTTCATTGTCCTCATTACTCAGATAATTTCTGCCAGACAGCCCAGGCAAAAAAAAAAAGAGGCTCAAAAGGGACACACAGATGTGAAAAGAAAACCCTGTTATGACAGCTTTAATTACCAGCAGCCTCGGCTTAACGACGGTGACGAGTCAACAGGATTCAGGAGTGTCGGTGAGGGGGGAAAGAAAATGTGCCCCCCGGTTGTGCTTCGTTTAACTGATGAGACTTCAGTCATAATTGTGCACACGCCTCTGGCACTGCTGAGCCCAGGGATGAGGAGGGTTAAGAGGTCGGGAAGATGTGGTGCCGAAGGGATAAAGGAAGGGGTTTGGACAAGTGACAGAGATTAAATAAAAATGGCCTGAACTTTTTTGAGAGGGGGGGGGGGTGACAGGCGCGCAGGTGTGCTGCGCTTACCCCCACATGACCCCCACACGCCCATCGTTTGGAGCCAAAATATCCTGTGGGCGCAGCAGCGGCCCGGTGATTAGCTGATTCAAGGACTGAGCTTCACTCTGCTCGAATCTCCCCCGACAAGAGACGGGCTTGTTGCTCCACGTGACTTAAAAGCTGATTTTTTTTTCTTAATGTTTGCCGTGGGTCTGTTTTGAAATCATTACTGTGTCGTCATTAAATGTGTATGCTTTGTGTCTGAACAGGACTGTCTGGAGTTTTCACACTGTCCTCAGGATTTGAATCCAGTTTAATACCATTATGGCTAAATAAGCTCTAAATTCAATAATCGGGAAAAAATACGTGGAGAAATTGCACTTTCTGCAAAATTTCAGTGTGAATGAGGCCTGACATTTACCAAAGAAGCCGTAACTGAGTTAGTAAAAGCCAAAAGAAGCTAAACACTAGCTAAATGTAACATAACACTAGCAAAAACAAGCAAAATGCTACCTGAAAGCTAAAGTAGCAAAAAATGTAACTAAAATCAAAGGTTAACTAAAGTCTAAAAGTAGCAAAAAGGGCAAACTAAATGCTAAAAGTATCAAAAGTCTGGATAAAAGCTAGAAGTATGAAAAGGCTGGTTAAAAGCCAAAAGTAGAGATGAAAAGTAAAAGTATCAAAAGGCTTCGCTGAAGCAGATTTAAAAGAGAACAGTGTTTTTGAAGGCATTGAAAACTCTGGGTAAAATTAATTGTAAACAAACTTAAATATGTTGAAAAGTATAAACGTTACAAAACCCAAAAGTACAAGTATCCATCTCCTAAATGAGCTGAATATTTTGATACATGAATGGCTCAAAAAGCACAAAGTATGCAGAAGAAGTTTGACTGCAAAAAAAAAAAAAAGTGCACAAAAATAAAAAAGAGGACGCTGAATCTCAATTTTGAGGCGTAATATTTGCTATAATAGTGCATAAAAGGCTAAACATTTGACTTAGTAAATGTTTCCCAGCACACGTGAATGGTCTAAACCTAACATAACTTTGAGGGTCCTGCTTTTAAAAAATCCCCCCCCTCTCCATGGTGATCGTTTTCATCCACTCCTTAAATCTGTTTGCCCACTGGGAGTAGCTGCACGGAGAACCGTGATGACATTTAGAGCCCCAACTGCACCCATGAGACTTCTCTGGTGTTTTTCTACATTATATTTACTAGCCAAGTGTTATTTATACGCAAAACCATTTGTGAAACCCTCTAAATTTCACTACGGAGACTGAGCCTGCGCCAAAAGCACATTTCCGAGGTGGGCAGACCCCTTGTATGTCGAAAGTCCGCGAGGCCCTGTTCCAAACTTTAAACATCAGCGTGCATTCATAACATTATTCAACAGTAGTCGCTATTTAAAATTGTCCAAAATAGATCCCGGCAGCCAAGGAATGGGAAAACATTTACAAAGCTGGGTTTAGAAAGGGAAGCTGTCACGTTTCTATCCAGAAAACTCCCACCAAGACCAGACGGCAGATAATTAGTCTGCAAACTTTCTCTGCACTGATGTAATCAAAGAAAAACAGGTAAGGATGATTTGTTCGAAAAGTTGAAGAGTGTAAGAGAACGTATCCATATATAATGGTGAGAAAAAAAAAGATAAAAGTGAAGGTTTTTACTAAGGTATGTGAACATAAGAGGTTCGCAAGGGAAAAAAAACAACAAATGGATAATTCAATTATCCACCCCGGCCTCAGCACAGGGATCCCCCACCCTCCTAGTGCAGCTTACACAAAGACTAATGTTTTCCTTTGGCGCAATAAATAACTTTTTTTATTCCCACTGCTTTGGAAAGTTCACCTCCACAGATGATCCCAGAGCCTGCCCCCATATTTGTTACTGCAGCCTTTTAATCGAACCCGAGCCAGCCTGTCACGCTCCATCAAACGTGGGAATCGGACACCTCAGGAACACTTTTTGCTTCGCGTTCTGCTCCCCCTCCACCACCACCACCACCACCCCCTCCCTGCGTCTGAACCCGCCGAGCCTGGGAGCAGAGATGGAGAGTCCACCCGCATCACATGAATCAAGCACTGTGACAGGGGTCCGCTGGGTCTGGGATCACACGAGGGATCACAAGTCTCTCTTTCTACTGCTCTGTCCTCCCGGCCCCGTTAGCTGGGGATGGGGGAGGCGGGGTGGCCGAACGAAAGGCAGATATTTCCGTTGATGGAGAGATAAATCAGATCATTTCTGGGGCGAGGAACCGAGCACAGAGAGGGCCTTCTTGGTCACCCCTCTTTGAGATGTAAATGGCACGGTGGCACTGAAAGAGGGCCAGGTGTCCGATGCAAAGAGGGAAAGCGTGACGGTGCATGCATTCCTCGGGGACCTAGGCCATTAACTGTTGCCATGCCTCATGAGAAGAACCATCATCGGTTCTTGTAATGGGTTCCTAACGGCCTGGCTGGTGGAGTCCCATGGCGCATAAGCACGATTAACGGCTATCGGCGAGATATTAGGCGTGTTTTTAAAGTGAGGTTAGGACACGGGCAGTTTCCAAGTCCCAGGCAACTTGCCGCCTGCCCTCGGCTTTTGTTGAGCAGATGTCGACAGCTGCAGCTCACACCTTGCTGGACGATTAGGAGCGAGCTCGCAGGCTTACCGAGGTCATCAAAGCAGCAATTTACAAGGAGCTCTTTGAAGCCTGAGGCAAACCTTCAAATATCCCTCACCTTAAGGATGAGAAAAAAAAAGGAGCATTTGGCAGTTCGAACTGCGAACTGAGGGAAGAACAGCAACCTGTTATTAGTCTAAATGAGGAGACGGAGCAGAAACGGTTGCTTTTTGTGGGGGTTGAGAGCCGTTTAGGCTGTAAGGTCAAACACGTCGGGGATGCACTCCTACTTTGGCTTCGGAATCGCTTCTGCATTTCCAAAATGCTCAGACACGCAGACACCAGAGCACAAACTCCCGCTTGATAAGATGGATCTGTACTGTGTAGTCCTGCCTTTAACGACAGCTGACATAAGACAGATTGGAATGGGAAAGATAATTAAAATGGTCTAAGTTGTGATGAAATATAAGCAATCCTCAGTATGTCCATGTCCAGTCTTGGTAGGTCAGCGCACCCTAAGTGAGCTGTTTTCACACTTGTTGACACTGTGCCAAGTTTGTCACATTGACCTACATCTTTGTGTAATAAACGCGTCTCTGACTCAAAAAGGCAAAAAACACTCAAAGGAATTTGCTACATACCAGTGCCGGGTGTGTAAATGAATTGATTTGCAAGGAGCTGGCTTGTTTAGAAAGGGCGCCAGGCGGTATAACGGCGGAGCGATAGTGTTGTCAGGCAGTTGCCAGAGCGTTCAACGGTCCAGGTGGTTTTATCATGTGGCTGTCTAGAATTTGAGGCGTACTGACCTCACAGGGACCTGGTGCTGGAACCAGTGGTTCATGAGGAAACCCACACCTGTCGTGAAGGTAGTCGGTTACCCAAAGCAGACCAACCTTGGGGTTGGTCTGCGCCACGCTGAGCTCCTTCCATTCCCAGGCAGGTCCCATAATCTGTCCCCAATTGAACAATTACATCAGCTACGACAGGCGCGGGCCGAGCCAAAGCAGGAGATACAACAGATTTTGGTTTACGCGGAGAGGATGCCACACAGCTGTCTTCTCATGCTCCCAGTTCTATTATCCTTTTGATCTAATAATGTAAATGTGATCGTCACATTAGCCTTTGCCATGTGCAGTTTCATTTCATCTCCACAACTTTTTTTTGTCAGTGAAAGTAGTTTGATCAAGTAGCTGTGAACCTTAGTTTACAAGGAAACACATGAAAATCGTCTAAAACTAGAGAAGTAATGCTGAGAGCTGAAGCTAAGTTGTTAGAGCTAAAAGTAGCATGAGAAGAGCAAGTTTTGAAGAGTATAAAAGTTAGAAAAACTAAGCCCCCATCTCCAGAATGAGCTGAATGTTTTGATAAATAAATGGATAAAATAAACTTTGCAGAAGTAATTAGATTTTTTTTTAAAAGTATGGAAAAATAAAAATACACAAAAGCAATGCGAACGCTGAAACAGCACAAAACTATCAATCATTTCATTTTCCTCTCAGACAAAAACAAATGTTTTGAGCTTTCTTGCAGATACACAATGTCTCTAAAACAAACATACAAATGCACGCGGGTCAAATAAATTTCTGGAGCTTTATTCAATAGTTGAGCAGTAACATCACTCTCAGTTGTGAAGCCATAATGCAAAGATGTAGTTAATTTAACCCCTAAGTTGGTGCAACATTATAAAAAACAATATGTACAGTAACAAAACCCATCTTGGGAGCCTTTACTCAGCTCAAAGCAGTGGCTCTTTGCTGTCATCTGCTGGTGAATGTATGACACTGCACACAGACAGATGACAAAACAAACACTGAAGCAAGAGAAATGTTACAAACCGCACTTAATCAAAATCTGTTTTAATCCTTTAAACTTTAGCCTCGTAGTGATCTAACGTTTCCGTTACAACCTAATGTAAGTGATAAATATTACCAACATGCTTTTAGAGTATATGAAATTAATGTGTTTAAAGTTCCCTGCAAAATCCAGATAAAACTTTTTTTTGTTTATCTGACGTATTCTGTTCTGAAATGAGTGATTTAGAGGCGTCAGCTCTGCAGCTCCTTTAACTGCTCGGTAAAATATAGCAAGATTCATTTAATCGGAAAACAAAATGTTAATTTTTTTTTTTTTTTTTTACATGTCATATCTACACAAAGACCTTTAAATTAAAACGTAGCGTGAACAAAACGTGAAGTGTAACAATTGCATACAAGACTGACTGTCTGTCATCCTCCTAACCCACATTCGCTTTTTATACCCGACCTATGCGTGTATTTTTTTCTTTTTTTTCCAAAACAGATATTTATATTTTAGACACTTTTATACAAAAACATTTCACAAGTTATGTGCTAATTGTTAAAACTCCCTTTACAAAGGTGATGAAAGTAACAAAGAGCTGAAGTGACGAGAAAACAGATTGTCGTGTTTGAAGAGAACGAGCGTCTCCGTACTTCTGCTCGAAATTGGACCGAAAAATGGTAAAAAAAAAACCAAACATTTTTTTTAAATCTCCCAGTATGTGAACATCCCATATTCCTGTTTGACTGTGCATACAAAAAAGAAAAGCCCGGTTACAGGCAGCAACTGTCGATTATCTTAACGAAAGAAAAATACTAATAATAAAAAAAGTACTGTGTGGCTTTGGACGTTCTAGCAAACAGACTACTGATTATCAGGCAGTGCTGAGAGAAAACATCAGCACCAGCAGGTAAATGGCAATCATTCCAAGTTTTGACAGGAAGCACGTGCCCAAACGTCCAAGTGACACCGACCTGCGTTTGGCAAAAGACACGTTTATAAACTGATTAGCTTTTAAGAAGGCAGGAATGTGTCCAACAGTGAGAAATGTCCCGTGTTCTCCTTTCTGCTGTCTGAGCAAAAAAAAAAAAAAAAAAAAAAAAAAAAAAAAAAAAAAAAAAAGGAGCTGATGCTGGTGAAATGTGGCTGGAAGTGCCTGGCACTGGAACGACTCGAGTTAATACAAAGTTCAGACTGCGAGGCTGGAAAAAGTGACCAGCTGTGGAGCAGCAGGACGTGCACAGGCGACAGAGAAAACATTTAACCCATTTTTCAACAAACTAATGCATTTCCCTGTTAGGAAATTTGTAAAAAAATTTTTTAAAAAATCTGAAAACGGTGTCTCCCAAATTTAGTGACTCATCGCTGCTGTGGTTCTTTTTAGAATAAAAAAAAAACAAAAAAAATATAAAATGATCTTAGCTGGAATCTGCGTGACGCTGCCCTCTAGTGAATAGAACATGTAATGAAGTGTAACGACCTAAGAAGGTACAAATGTTCAGTTTTTCTATTAGGAATACACAAACGTTGCTGCACAGTATTGACACATTATCTTAATAGTGTTCAGTCTGAGAGAACGGGAAAAAAAAAACAACAACTGCAAAACTTTTTTTTTTCCCCCCAGGTCCCACATAAGCCTACAGAGTCCAAAGTCAACTGGACTCATCTGCAGCAGAAGACGAAGGCTGACGGTCGGCGTGAGCACATGACGCATCAGTTAGAGGCACCGTCAGCTTCATGTTGAGCAGTTTTAGCACTTTAGAGGATGTTAACGATATCAGAGGCAAACCTGTGTACAAAAATAATACAAAAATAGTCCAACGCGAGAATAATAATAATAATGATGATGCTGATGGCCAGTCGGAGACTTTGGCAAGGCTGGTTGGTTGATGACTGTAGCATACTGGTGCTTTGTCCTCACACACACACTCACACACACTCTCACACACACAGCTGTAGAGCTACAGGTACGTATCCTGGTCTGTGCTGCTAAGGCTTTGTGAGGATTGCTGGAGGCCAGATTTTTCCGCGGCAGGAATGTCTGTAGGAGGCACTTCCTGCTGGCGAGGTGAGTCTGTGTCAGGTGGATCTGAGGGTGGTGGATGAGAAGGAGGAGGAGAGGGAGGCGGCGGCGGCGGAGGAGGAGGAGGGTCAGCCGGGAGAGGGTACGGGTTAGGGATCTGCTCGAAGGGCACGGATTTCTTCACGCTCTTCTTCTTGCTCTTCCTCTCCTCCTTGTTCTTCTTCAGCTGCGGTGGGGGCTGAGGCTCCTCGATCACGATGGTGGGGTTCTGCTGCAGGTCCTGGCGCCGCGGGGGCTCGGCCATCATGACGAGGCGAGCGCCGTGCATCCTCGGCGGCGGCCTGAAGTTCAGCTCCCCGCGGTTCTTCCGCCAACGTTTGAGCTGGGAGTGGTGCTCTCGCTCTATGTCTCGTGCCGTCACTTGGATTTCGAGGATCTGCGAAAGGGAAAAATAAAATCACATCATCAGATCGCGGATGACCTCAGAGAGCCCACGATCAAAAGGCATACTGGAGAAACAAGAACAGCCATTGCTGGGATTTTTTTTTTTTTAGTTTTGAGCCATTTGAGCAAAAAAATGTGAACTTTGTTAGTAAATGTCAAAGGGTGGTGAGCTGCTGTGGATGAACGGTCTCTCTCAGACAGGACGGGCCGACGTATAAGAGGGGGCATTGTCAGAGGAGACAGAGATACTTCACAGCCAACGCTCTGCCTCAGTCTCTGTTTTCTGTCAGTTTTAGTCACTCAGACTCTCTGCTCTTCTCTTGCCTACATTCATGAACACTTACTTACTGTCCTCTACTCTCCGTATCCACAGTGAAACAAACACTACATCACTACAGGGTTCCTCTGATCTGACCAGTTCAAAACAAACCGGGTGCTGTACAAAACAGTTTGCCACCACCTACAAGGAATTTTATCTGATTATTGGCCCAACTCCTGGTGTCACTACACGCTGACTGTGTGTGAGCTGAAGCGACAGTAGCACTCAGAGCGTTTCTGTAGCTGTAGCATGTCCGGGAAAGGGCTGGAAATATCAAAAAGACAGATGATGTGGGGATTCTGAATGTGAGCTGCATCCTCAACACTTAGGCTGGCTGTGCACGAGGACACAACCAGTGCAGCGACGCTGACACAGCGGAGAAAGCTTTAAATGGTTTTATTGTACTCGCGGTGTGTAGCTTGCTGCTGTGAGCTGTAGAAAGATGCGAGTATCAAACTACCTGGATCGCTGTTAGGCACAGGACATCCATGCTCAACAGAAAGGAATCTGGAGTATCTTAATAGCTGAAGAATGTGTCTTTCTTCGGCACACCCTGTAGCTGCTCGGGGACTGAGTCTGAGTGCAGGATTGTGGATGTTATGCTTTATTACACCACATCGTGCAAATTTATGTGTGAAATTTCATCTAAATCAAACTATAATCTCTTCATATGCGTTTGACTGACATAATCATGAAGGTGTGATTAAACTAAAGTATTCGTAGCTTCGTAGCAGGCAGGCTAATCATGGTCCTGTTCACAAGTTATGATCAAGAACAGTAATCTCATTACAAATTATTTCTCCCTACACAACAGTGATGCTTAATCTGTCCGAAGATTGTACTTATTGTATCCATTTGTGTAGAAATACAAAGTTTTACTTTGCTTTTTCCATTGCCCCAAAAGTGTGTGTGTTTTATTTTCTGTTGGAGCCAAACCCAGTCTCTTTTACAGAACATTAACTCTAAAGGTCAAGGTCATGCACTGCAAAGATGAAGTGTGTCCCAAAATACCATAAACACCCTGATAACTGCATAGTTGAGATGCATCTCTGCAAAAGACATCAGAATTCATCACATTGCTTAATTTGTTTAGTGTTTGCCCAGAGAACGATGTTAACTGGTTAAAGTTAATCAGGAAAAAGCTGCTTATTATAGCAGGACGTTTTGTAGACAAGCTGGGCGTGATGCAGCTGAAAGAAATGCTCTGAACTTTAGCAGCAAACTACATTTAGTTCAGCTAAACTCAACCTAACACAAGCTAAGGTAAAAAACAGGACTTGTAGTTGAGGTCATAAGTCATGTACAGCTGTCTTATCTGCCCCGTCTGTGCTTTTACCTCTCGGACAAGGAAGCCCTCCTGCATGTATCGAGAATCTATGGCCCGGAGGAGCTCCATCGTCTCGTACAGGCCCTGGCAGTTCTTCAGCTTCTCGCGAGATCCCAGCGTGCACTTCAGCAAGACCAAACCCACGCGAAAGATTATTTTGACCCCTGAAGGAGAGAGGGGACAGTTAAAAGGTGAGGCAGCTTCTGTGTTAAGATAATTCGTCGATCTCCTTTTCTGTCTTAAACCTAGCCCGGGCCAAGTGCGGTACTGTTCGGCTGCCTTTACCGTCACAGAGGAACATGTCCCAGACACGCAGCACGGAGGCCCAGGGCAGGGTTCTGGAGAAGGCACACATAAACCATTCAGTCATGTAGAGGATGGGGTCGATCTTATGTTTCTCTAGATGCCGGAAGGCCAGCGGGGAGACGCGTCGCAGCAGAGCAAACAGAATCTCTCCATCTAACTGTATGGCTTCCTGTAAGAGACACAGGCAGGAACGCGTTAATGCAGAAACTAACAAATGTTGAAACCTAAAACTCAGGGTTTCATCATGAAACTAGACCCACAACAATCTCATATTGTTAAAGCTCGTCAATATGAACTGAAATTGTTTCTGTCAGCATGGATGCTGGCTTTTTACACTTTGTAATGTCACTGTGCATGCTTTCATATGTTTGAGTCTCACCAGGCCAGGACTGTAGTAACCAGGAAGATACTTCTCACAGATCTGGACCAGCCCCCAGAAAGCATCCTACAGAAACCAATCAAGACGTGTTGTAAGGCAAAGCACAGCTCACTTTAGATAACGTTCAATGTCACTGTTTACATGGAAATCTAATGAAACTGAATACCTTCAATCTCAAAGTTCATGACAGAACAATTACACAAACCTGAACAAGTATGGCAAGTTTGTAAGGACTGACAAGAGAAAGCCTCTTTCCTCTCTCTAAAAAATAAAAAAAATCCCCCAAAAAACAGCGGCAGCACGACTTGTGTTTATAAGTTTGCATAAGAACAAACCACAAGACCAAGACAGATGAGATCAAAGGAACCATGTTTGACTGAAATAAACAGCACCGCCAAGCACATTACATCAGCACAAGCACAGTGGTGGTGGGCTTGTTTCACAGCCATATGGGGCCTGGATAACTTTCAGTGACTGAGTCATGCATGAACTCATTTAAATATCAACATATTTTAAATCAGTATCTCACTGGGCTGCGGCTGTTGGGAACTACTTTGAGAGCGGCATTCACGACACAGGCTCTTGTTTGGGTCCTCAGTGAGTCGCTGAGGCTCAGTCTTGACGCTTGAATTTTGAACCTGCAGCCCTCCTTATGACAGAAACCATTCGAGGCCGCAGCCCTGAATGTCCAGGTCTAACCCCACTGATGATGCATAATAATTATTTAATACTTGGTCCAAAACTGACCGGTTTCATTTTAAAAGCGTACCTCAGCAGATTAAATCATGAACATGCGGGCAGCTGCCAAGGTGGTTACACAGCGGCCCGAGGCGGTTATCATGTGGGCGACGACATAACGCGCACGCCGCAGCGTAGAGTAGTTTTTGCGAGCCGCGCACACAAAGATGGGCTCTCGTTTTCAAGAACGCAGCTGTGTGGCTTGCTAGTCTCAAACACTCTGAGCTCAGCGAAGCTGCAAATGCAAACGCACCTATTTTCTCGCAATTTTACATCACCAGCTAGCCATTGAGAAACTACCTTTATAGTCAAACTTAAGGTCATCTGTCCAACAGCTGAAGCTTAACCCAAACTATGTCGTGCAACAGTAGCAATCTTAAAAGAAAAAAAAAAACAAAAAACATCCTAAAATAAAAATAATTAAGACACTAAAACAACTCAAAGTGCAAACCTCGATCTGATTAAACTTGTGGTGGGACCTTAAGGGAGCTGTGTATAAAAGAATGCGTGTAAACTTTAATGAACTGAAGCAATGTTAGACAGGAGCAGGCCAACATTTCTCAACAATGACAAAAATCACACAGATTACTTTGCAGCATTACTACTAGAAGTGTTTCTAAGCTATTGAGTCAGGGGTACTCAGTTTCTAATCGCAGTGCTTCTCCATTTTGGCTCAGTTTGTCTTAAACCGCTTGTATATACACACACCCACACAGCGCCCAGATCAGCAGCAATTCTGTAAGTTTCACAGACTTCAGAAACCTCAAACGCTCTTGTAGTCACCATGACTTATCACAATGCTCAAACATCGAGGTACTTTTCTGCTTGAAGGTTTATCTGCATATTACGCAACTTGGAGAGTTTTGTCTCTGCGCCATGCAGCTTCAAAATAAACGCATTCAAAGTCAGAAATTAGAAGCAAGTCCTAGAAAATGATACCCGAGATAAAAGCTTTTTTCTTTTTTTTATCAAAAAAAAAATCAACTTTCAAATTTAAATGCTTCTTCAGAACAGGATATATGCATCAAAGTCAACAGATGTGTGTGTAAAGGAAAAACAAAAAACTGCAGTACCTCAGCAGGCATGTGCATGAGCAAAACAGCAGCAATGGGGGCCTGGGCCTGGCAGTATCCCTCCTCTGGTCTGTAGAGCGTGTAGGCTTTAAGAACACGAAACAGATCCTGCTGCCTGTAGGCGGCCAGAGTCAGCGTCAGACAAGACACCATCATAAACGTCAGCATTTAACACTGCATCAAATGGGAGACGGCTCACCCGTGTCCTCCCCGCGACACAAACATTTCATGGAAAGGAAATTGTCGGTGGAGGTCCTTCTCAATCACGTCAAGCCATTTGGGGTCTCCTGGCTGACTGTCCAGCTCCTGACAAAACACATGGAGGACACGTGATGACCCCTGAGCATCATGAGTGTATACATACATTATGTTTGCACTGTTATTTCACACGATTCAATGAAAACACAAACTTTTTTAAGTTTTCCGTGGCTACGAATACAGCACGAACTGTACGAGCTCCAACTCCACGCAACAAAAACCTCTGCAGGATTCGCTCAACCAGAGAAGTAACGCAGGCGCAAAACCATAGTTTCGGTACCAATTTCAAATGAAATTTAAAAATGAAACGAGACCAAACGAACGGCATCAAAAGAGGCAAGTTGAGGAAGTGAAAAGAGAAGCTGTCAGACCTGAAACTTTCCTGGGTTCTGCTCTTTCTTCACCTTCCCTCCCGATAAGAAGAGCCAAGCGCGGCCTCTGAGAGCCGGAGGGATTCCTTTCTGGCACCGCAGTCTCATCTGAAGCAAAGGAGAGGTTTAAATGACAAAAGTCTCAGAGGCAGGTTGTTCAAACATAGCCGCAGTCTTCTGAAAAAGGCTTGGACTGAAATGCAAGTGGCTACAGTTTGATAAAAGACAAAGCAGCAATCTTACACAACAGCATTTGAGTCTGACTGCAAATGTACAACGCACTATATAATTTAAGGTAATATAATGTTTGATTTCACCAAATGTAAGCAAACAGGTCAGCAAGGATGAAAAGACGCATCAATAAGAATTTTACCCTGAAGGATTCACAGCTAAAGGTCTGATCACACAAACATTGCAGTTGATTGAAAGAGAATGGTTTTGGCCAACGATTCCTAAATGTTTCATTACTTATGTACAAAATAAACAGATGATTCTTTGCTTGGTTCTGAATCTACATGAGAAATATGGGATCCTTCAAATGGTACTGTTTGTTTACTGAGCTATGCAATTAAACCAAGTGCATGTCTCATGAAAGGCATTTTAGGCAGAGCAGCTATAATCTTCGTGAACAATCATAAACCACAGTCGATGCAGCAGGCTGGTTCGGCAGAAGTACATATTTCACTAGGAGACTGGTTTGATTTGCGGTACCATTTTTTTTTCTCTCCGAGATATAAAACTTGCACTCTTTCTCAGAAGAGAAGTTTTGATGTTTTCACACCGAGTTTCAATGAAAGAAAATACAATAGATGCTCAAAAACCTTGACCTATACGGAGAAAATTTGGACAAATCCACATTTTCTGCGTCCTCAAACGAGACTCTCTGAAGCTTCCTTGCACTTGAAAGCGTCTTTATGCTCGCAGCACCTTTATTACACAATTATCTCGCAGAAAGCCAGTGCGGCCCCACCCTGAATCTGAGACAGATAGTTTGTCACATGGTACGCGGTGTGATAAACAGGGTTTTGTCCTGGCTTGCTGCTGAATCATGGAAACAGGGCGAAGCGCTGGATCGCTGGGAACACTTCGCACACACGGAACTCGCTGAACGAGTGGAGCTGCGAGCGCAGCGACTTTTCCTTGTGCAATCACCTTCTCAGAAGCAAGGAAGTTTACATATCAGTGATCACGCTCCGTAAGATAAACAAGACACTCCGCTGTGACGGCTCGTGTTATCTGTATCTGGTGCCGACCTTGTTGAATCGCTTGATCATCCACTTGTCCCAGTGGGCGAGCATGTCCAGCCACTTCACCTCCCTTTGCCTGAGCACCTCCGGGGGCACGTCCTGAGCTCTGGACGCACACACAAACACACACAAAAACAAAGTGCAAAACTGTGAGTCTGTCTCTTGCAAATTAAATTGAGTAAACAAAACTGAGCGAGGATCAAATGTCTTATTAAGCTTGTGTAAGAAAGTACATGCACGTTTTTTTTGCAGCAAGCTGGAATAAAGCAACTGCAAATTCAGACCAAGTCCATTTAATTTCAATTTTACGCTCCATGAAGCCCGAACCGAACCGTGCAACGTTTTCATGCAGCCCACACAGTGTCCTCCAAGAGAACAAGACAATGCAGGAAAGTCAAACCTACGTTATACGTGATGGCTGAAGCTTTACTGGAGTGTGCAATTATCTCATTGGCACAAGCTTGTAATTGCAGGGTGAAGATGTCATCAAAGAGCTGCCTTTTTTAAAAAATATATATATATTTAGGAAAGTCTTCTGTCAGCTAAAAGTGCAGGCTCGATGTGGTGGCTGAGGACAAAATGTTACGTACTACAGATTTGGCTTTCAACCCCCTGAAACGATTCGAAGTTACTTTCATTGCCAGGCAGTGGAAGCTGAGCTCCTGAGTATGAGACTATCTAGGGGCTGAGCCAAAATGAGGCCCTGCAGTAAAGAGCACCAGAGCTGTGGCCTGAAGTCTGCCAAAACTCCAGAAAATACAAAACCTACTGCCAGCCAGCGACTGGCACAACTTTCACCAACTTATCCTCCTAATTTAGTGCTGCCATGTAGGATTCAGGCTGACTGTAAAAAAAATGGGTGGGGAGGGAAAAGCTTTCTCAGAAAATAAATAAATACTGTACCCTTGCTGAAAAGATATGAATGACTTTAGAGACAAGCAGACAAAAGAGAAATGCTCTTTCAGCCTTCTTTATATAAAAAACTGGGTTTAACATTGCATAATAGGATTGGGTGGAACTATGTTGATTGTTGTTAATGCCTTTATCTGAGTGCTATTTGTTTGGTTTGAAACTTACCAAGCTAGGGGAGAAAAGTATGGAACATTAACACACACACACAGTGCCACGCAGCTGGTCGGGAGTCCTGCAGCTCGCAGACATCAACTCAACATCACCAGCCTGACAACAAACCATCATAACAACACTGACTGCAACACTCACAGCTCTGATGCCACGCTCCCCGTGTTTTACTCGGCTTTTCGCAAAACAATAACAACAACATTCAGCGGGAATGAATCGCCAAACTTACGACTCCTCCGAGTACTGCTGAGCCCCGCCGATGAACCCATACTTGTCGGTCTGCCTGTCGCTGGTGAAGCCGTTGATCTCCGAGTCGGACCCCAGGGAGCTTTCGTCGTCGATGTGGCTGCTGCTGCTGATGGTCCTGATGCTCCTTGTGTCCGACGGGTAGCGGCCGTTCTCTGTTTTGGCCATGGCGGCGGTAGCGGGAGAGCTATCGGGCTAGCCAGGATAGCTAGCGCCAGCAGCGAGCTTGTTGACAGCCCCTCCAAATAATAAAATAAATAAAATAAAAATAAAGTCAGTCAAACTTCACGGACGCCATGACTTCTAGCTGTGAGTGGAATGTTCCCTCCCCCGAGCGCCGCCGTCCTGCCCGCAAACACTTTTTGACGCCTCTCTCGTTTGGGCCACATCAAACGGGTTAGCTCCCACGGCTAGCTTCAATCAGAGCTAGTGCTGGGAAGCTAACGGTAAGTTAGCCTCAACGTGCCAAGACGACAGAAAACTAGCCTTAAAGTGACCCTACCTTCAACACGCCGATGCTACATCATCGTCTCGATTTTCACAGGCACGACTGAGCTGTCAGCTGGGCAATTCAGTAATTTCTCAGGACCTAAGCTTATGCTGGGTTGGAGCGCTGTCCTGTCATTTTCAGTGCGCTGACAGACTGTGCCTCGTCCAGGCAGCAACCCAGCCTCCTGTCTTGGTATTTCACCTAAGTAATGTTATGGTTACCCCTAGTGGCTGCCTAGAAAAATGAACAAATCCTGACTAGGAACCCAACTTAGCCACTAAATAAGGCGAAAATATTGTTATAATTATGAATTTTTGCTCATAAATGTCGCTGCTGTGGTGCCAGGTGCATCAGAGTAACTTTGATTGCTGTTGCATCATTTATACACAAACATGCCCATTATATCAGACCAAACAAACGCATTATTTCATTTTCTTTATTCAAAATAAATGAGCAACAAAGACATTTGCTAATGCATTTTGTCTACATCACAAAACAGGAGTCGAACTACGTGGATGTCGAACAGTGACAACACGCTGTCCAAGAACAACCTGCCCCTCACAAAGACATGTTGGAAAAAAATCCACTCTAGTTCCAGAAATTACCGTTACAACAACAAGACATGAATGAGTGACAAAACATCTGCTTTTCCTCTGAAGAGTGGCTCACTTCTTTCTTCCACCTCTCTCCTTCAGAGCCAAATGAATGACTGAACCATTGATCATGTTGTAATAGGCCAGAGAGTTGGAATCCTTGATGAAAATGCCCTGTAATTCAGAAATTTGTGAATTAAGTCATTTTAATTCATTCAGATTGAAAAAGCCACGTGTAAAAATGAACTTCGCACGCAAGTTTACCTCGTACTGCAACTTCTGTTTTCCAGCTGGCATGCCAGTGGCCTCGTGGATTTTGACTTTAATAACAGACACCTGTGGAGACGTTTCATTTGCAAGTCGGCATCAACGGAGTACACGCTCGCTAAAGGGCGGTTAAGCAATAAAACCAACATTTACATACCTGGTCTGAAAGTGGGACGGTGAAATTCAGCACTTGGCCGTTTAGCTTCCATTCTGTCTTGTCCTGCATGTTCGGGACTTGTACTTTGACCGCCACACGACCCTGGAGACATCAAGTCAAAAAAAAAAAAAAAAACCCAAATAAATTTGTTGATACAGTTTAAGTCCCACTTAGATCTAATTTTTAATGAGGCCATATTTATTACTACTAAATTCCCAAATGTAGTTGATTGAGTTTCATGTTATTTCCAGGGTATTTTCAATGTTGCTCCAACAAACCTTGTTTCTACTAAGGAATTCTTCCTCTGGGATGAGGTTATCCTCGGTCTTCATCTTCTTGGTCATGGGCTCGTCGTCGTGAGGCGGGGGTGGGTGGGCAGGTGGTGCTGGAGCAGAGCTTGGGGGTTGTGGCATTGGAGGAGCAGGGACAAAGGCTGAAAGAAGAAACCGTTTGAATTGAAAGAGAAAGACGGAGAGAAACATTTGTTTTTCAAATTTCTATTTTGAGTCTTTTAGCATTTGGAAGCCTCCGTCTTACTAGTTGGAACGACCATGGGTGGTGGTCTGGGAGCCATGATGTGGGGTGCGGTTGGGGGCATGGGCACCACGTTGACGCGGGGAGCAGGAATCATGGGAGGCATCGATGTTATAACTTGGCCTGGTGCAAGACGCACCATGGGAGCCACAGGGGGTCTTGGAATTACAGGAACAGCAGACAGGAGAGTGGTACGCACTGAAGGCGCCATCTGTATGGCACCCAGATTAGTGCATTAGAAAGTACATATGCACAAAAATAATGTAACTATATATGTTTGTAACTTACAGAGATTGGTGGGCGGGGCACTGTTGTGACTGGTGGACTAGGTTTAGGTATGTTTGGTGCAGCAGAGGGAATGGGAGGCGGCTGATGAATTTCACTCGGCTTGCTTGGGCCAATTTTCTCCTTAGTGTCGTCCTCTCCCACCAGTCCTTTGGCCTTGTGAATGGCTTCAATCTGCTCCTGCAGAGTGATGTTGGCCTGCGCCGCCTGCTGGGTACGAGCCATGCTTCCCGAGTGGCCATCCCAGGTAACCTGATGAAAGCAGAGGAACGAAAGTTACAAACACAAGACGAGTTGTCAGTAATCCAACTTTTCTGACAGTTTTGAAGACGAAAAGTGATCTGAAGTGCCATCTCACCTTCTCCTCCGGCTTTTGAATTTCCTCTTCACCGATCTTCTTACCGATGGCCGTCTCCTCCACACCAAAGATATCTGTACGCCTCTCAGCGAGTTGTTTCAAGCTGCTCTCGATATCCAAACCAGGAGCGTAGACCTCGTCTTCTGTCTGCCTTTCCCTGATGCTTCGGTCTCTTTGTTCCAGCCAGCGAGGATCCAGCAGACCAATACGCATGTGCTCTTGCATCTTGCTGGCTGGAATCTTCTCACCAGTAATCGGTGAAACAAGGTACTCATCTGTAGTTGCAATTGAAGGCTGAGGCTTGGAAGCTGCGAGGGGAAAAAAATAAAAAATGCAGCGCGAGTTGAACAAACACTCAACAAAGTAACAGCTTGTTATGCATTAAGTTCTCTCTTGTCTGAGGAAGTAGGTTACCTTTGGGATCGTAATCCTTGCGAATGATAACCTGGTCTGGAGTTGGAGGCAAGGGAGGTGGCATGGGGTTGTCTGGTGGCAGTGGAGCTTTCATAGTTTCCTCTTCATCATCAGATCCCTGAAGAAGCAGTCATAGAATATTATTAGTAATGGCGCACATAAATGTACTCATGAATTACTTAAATAGAAAGTGAAAATTTATAATCCAACAGTTTTGTGACTAAAATTAAGTCCAAGTAGGAATTTTTTACAATTTGGTAGGTAATCATTTCTAACCTCATCCATGTCCTGCACTTGAGTGTCTTGATCAGGTTGAGAAGGTTGGCCTTCGCCCCGATCCGGACGTTCGTCCTCTTCATCCTCGCTCTCGACCTCCATCTCCACCTCCTCACTTTCTCCAAACTTCTCATAACGCTCTTGGATTAAGATGCGGGCACCCAGCTCCTCTGGAGTCGTAGGTGGTGGGAAGTGGCCTTAGGAGAACAAATAAGCAAAAAAAAAAATTAAACAATTCTTGCTGTATTCAAGGCTTACCCGATTAAGTCTACAGGGGTTGTACTACCTTGTTCATTGGGCTGGAAATCCACAGTCTCCACCACTACAAAGTCATGCCAGTCGATTTGGGCGTATGCTACCCGTTCTCTCTCCCTTTCCTCCTCCTCCTTCTTCCTCTCACGCTCCTGATACTTTGCCCACTCAACACGGTATCTCACCTGATGTTTGTGCCCAAAAATAAATGGTCAGAAAGAGAAAACTGGCTATGAACCTAAACTTACTTTTACAACAGAAATTACCTGGTCCATGACTTCTTTTGGGTTTTCAGCCTCTTTCTTGAGTTTGATGAGTAGGCCTTTGGGAGGGATCAGTATCTGAAAGGTCAAAGGGTGAGGTTAACATGTAATTAAGGGTCTCAAACCGAAATGATAACACCAATAAAAATCCGAAAAGCAGAAGTTGTTGGTTCACCTTTGTGTACTGCTCGACCAGTTTGGTGAAGTAGTTGAAGAGGCTGTGTTGGGGCCGCAAAAAGTCAAACTGGTAGTTCCTCTGTTCCTTCTGCATAAGCTGAGTGAGAAACTGACGTCCGTTGCGAGCAACAAACTGGGCAGTGAGCTTGACAACGTCCAGATCAAATGCTGAGATGGACGGAGGATCTGCAATGAACTCAAACTCAGGGGGTGGCTCTTTGGGAATCACAGTCTCCTGAATCACCTGTGACTGCACCTAAGAAACACAATATCCCTCATTTTTATAAAGGAAAAAACACACACACAAAACAATTTTAAGCATTAAAAAAATAACAAGAAAAGTGGACTGTCTGTCTTACTTTTTGAGGGAGCTGCTGGGACTGCTGCAGAGCTTGCTGCTGCATGACCTTAGGCACGGCTGCAGATGGTTCTTGTGCTTTGCCCTCTTTAAATTCATTGACCTTGTGGCGATAATAGGCATGATAGGGATCATTGGGGTTGAGGAAATTAAATTTCGGATTGTTGATCTCATTCTGACGGATCCTTGCTTCAAACTCAGGCCCATTCCTGCGAGAAACAAGTCAAGAGTGTTATTGTAAATAAAAGCCCATTTAACGATTGCGCTTGTATTTTATTGACATAAAAAGTATCAAACCTGGCAACAAAGCTGGCTGTCTTGTCGACTATATTTCGGACCTCAGGAGGTGGGTATATGATCCCAACAATGGGTTTGGTGGCAGGGGTTTCTTCTGCAGTGGCGTCATTCTGCTGACAAGATTTACATTTTGTTTATTAAGCAGCTCAGAGTCACACATTTAATAAGCAAAAATAAATAACTGTGATACTTATAACCCCAGTAGAACTACTATATGGAGTCGTTTAAATAAAAAAAGCTCCATTCAAACCAACAAAATTAAAAATATGTGATTATTAATATTAGAGAAGGTAATGTAATGGAAGCCAAAAACTACCTGCAACTATGTTACCAAGTCAGCAGGTTTTACAAACTTACAATTAAAGGAAGAGTGAGCATTGGCAAATGTAAACAAGTGTTACTAGTTTATTACAAAAACAAAGAAAAAAACAAACACGAAACTCTGGATGCTAACATGCTCATAAGCTATTAACACCGGGTGGTAGCTGTTTCGTCATTTTAAATAGATTTTTTCCGAAGTAAAGAAAATAGAAACCTAACTTCTCTTTTTGTTCAATAATATGTCTTTTAACAATATGTCAACGAATGTTTTATTCGTTGTGGGATTAGTTTTCACCATTTGCTAACTTTGTAGCTTTACCTTGTTGGACTCCGGCTGGACTATCTGAACGGGCCCAGGCGGCATGGTTGTGCCTTTTTATGAAAACCGACAGCTACCTGAAAATACAGAGCCGACAAGAACAGTATATGTCATTTAAAAATGAAAATATGTTGTAGACCGCGCTCGAAATACGATATAGTTAAGTTAAAATAGATAATTTGTTGTGGTTCAATACTTACTGCGTCGCGCTGTCGTTCACAAATGGAGGCGTATTACTTCCGGAAATACGCAGCAAAGCATTGTGGGACTTGAAGTGCAGTTTTTTTTCCGTTACCAAGGATACACAGTGCCAACAAGTTCGAGCTTCTCGTTGCTCTTGTTGGAGCGAGATAATATAAAAATAAAAGCTGTAGGACATGAGTCAGCTGCTAGGTCGTCGGGACTGTATCAAGAGCCTCCGAAAGGACCTGGTCGACATTCAGGGAGCGATTCTGGACGTGTTTTCCAGAACCGGACCGGTCTGCCTGACCTCTTGGAAGTTCCCCGACAAACTGTCCTGCAATCTGGATATGGTGGCTCTGCTGGAGGAATACGACTTTGAGGATGGAGAGGAGACATTCAATCAGCACTCCCACATTGTTCTACTGGAGTTAGTGATTGACAGGTAATAAATAAAGTCATTATTAATAGAATATTTGCCTAAAGACTCGTTTCAACACTATCCTTTCTCCTCCTCTACGTGAACAAGACTATTACTTCTTCTACAAAGTGTCAGCGCTTATTCTGAGCAGCAGAGGGGCAGACACCGAAGAGAGCAGACCCAGCAGAAAGGATGCCTCTCAGTTGGTCTCGTGGTTAGGAACTACTGGTGTAATTTGCTCAAGTTTACTAACAAGACGGTAATTTAAGAAATGACAAATACCGTCTTAAAGTTAGCATGCTATATGATGATAGTCAGTGCTTTCTTATGTTCTTTTTCCTTACAGGAGATCCTCACAGATATGACAAAACAGGAAAAATCAAAGACAGAGTCCCCTGTCTCTTCTAAAAGTAGCTCAAGGACTGATTTGTGCAAACATTGTACGTCTGCCTGGTCTTCAACAACCTCATTCACACGTCTACCCCAGAATAACGCACCTTCCAGTCCCAGACACAACATCACATGTTACCCTAAAGCTGAACAGCGTCACGTAAGCTGCCAGACAACAGAGTCGTCCCTGATTCCCTGCGACGCATGTCATCAAGTGCAGTCCCTTTTGAGACACACAGGGGTTGCTTTGATGGACTTGTTTCGGAGCGAGGGGCTGCCCTCGTCTCTGCAGCCTCTCTCGGCAGCTATGGAGGACGCAGTGGACGTGGGACACATGATGGTGGGGGACGTCGCCCAGTGGGCCGACGAGCAGCTCAGGGACATGCGCCGGCTGGCAAAACATCTCCAGGATGTCCGGGGAACGGTGCAGCCGCTGAAAGGCAGGCTCGACGTGGCTGAGACGGAACGGGACCGACTCAGGTCTCAGCTGGACAGAGCGCAGAAGGAGTTCAAGCAGAAGTTAGAAAAGCTCCAAACAAATATTGTCCAGCTGGAGTTTTCTCTGCAGAAGGCTCAGAGGTCCTCAAAGGAAACAGAGCAAAGGCTACAGGACGAGCAACAGCAGCTTAAGAAAGGTAGCTGACACATTCATTTCTGTTGTGACAGTTCACTGAAAATCATATTTTTCAGTACAAGCTATTCTTTGAATTTTTGTAACAGAAAATTTGTCCCTGGAGGAGAGCAACAATCAACTGAAGGAGAAAGTAGCGCTGCAACAGGATGCCTTACAAGAACTTGGTAAAGATGCAGAATTTATTTTATCATCACTCAGCTTCTGTACTCTTAACTGCACTTTATTTACCACTAGAAACTGAAAAGACCGAGCTACATAAGAAAGTGAAGAACCTGCAAGCGGAGAAGGAGACTTTCTGTAGATTGCAACAAAGCGTCCAGCAGCTACAGACTCAACTTTCTGACACTCAGGTTCTTCTCGACAAGGAGAAGGCCAAGTACCTGAGCGCTTGCCGTCAACAAGAGGTCAGTGTCACAGCAAAGATCATTTGCCACCTCAATCAACAGATTTATGAAGGGTATTCTACAGGTTATTTAGTATATATGTTGTTGTTGTTTTTTTATATTATTGTGTATCTAAGTCGATGCAGGCCAAGCAGAAGTCTCTGTTAGGCAGAGTCAATGTTCTTGACGAAGAGTGCGAAGAGCTGCAGAGGCAGCTGGGAGAGAAAGAGGAGGCGCAGATCAGCTTACACAGTCAGCTGCAACAGATGTCAGAGGTGAAGGAACAACAGCAGGCCCAGCTCATTCAGCAGCAGGTACATAAGTGTCCCTAAACGTCCACAATGCACACAAATACAATGAAAATGACCGTATTGACGCACAGTAATTTGGTCTTTTTTTCCCCCGCCTCTCCTCTCAGAATTTGTGTGAAAAGCTCCAAAGGGAGAAGCAGACAACAGAAACACGCGTAGATGAGCTGAAGAAGCATGTGTCTGAACTGATGGATCGTGTGCAAGCTTTAAGGGAGAGGGAGAGGCAGCTGGTGGCTTTCCCAGAGCTCAGTAACTGGGCTCGGGCCCAGCCACAAAGTAGGCACACTTACTGGCTAACATTACCATTTTTCATCTACATGAACTTTTTCAGTGTTGGTTTTTTTTGTCCCGTTAAGGCGCAGGTGTCCTTGTGCCCATCAAAGGCAGCAATGATGTTTTAATTGTCTAATTGATAATTCAACAGATTTCTTACAAAGTGTAAATCCTGTTTCCAGTCATGCACTAATTAGTTGCTTGTTTTTTTTTTGAGTATAATAGCAGTATTTACATATTTTGCTTTGCACATGGCAGGTACAGGAAACGTGATTCTGGACATGGAGCAGCAGCTGCAAGTGAACAGCATTCGTATAAAAGTTCTGGAGCAGGAGAACACGACGCTGCGCAAAAGCCTCGAGAAACTGCGGCAAAGGGCTCAGCGTCACGCTCCCAGGGTAAGAATGTGCACAAGAAATCTGCGATTTCGCCTGATGGGTATTATACGTGTGATAACAAAATCGGGGGAAATTGTGTGTCTCAGCAGGAAGCATCGTCTCAGAAGACGTGAAGTGGAACCAGTTTACATCCTGGGAGTTTCACGTGCTAATGCAGATACTATAATGTGATGTGTTGAATCACTTCACTGGAAACTGTGTGCTGGTTCCTGCTGCTTTGTTCGTCTACATTTCATTAGATTTCTTTTTCAGAAAACTTTAAGGCCTGTTAGTGCTGGTTAGCCACAAACCTTTTTTCTTTTCATCACAAAATTCACGTTATGGCGCGTGGTAAAGGCGGAGGTAGACCCTAGGTGTGCGTATATTCGTTTATTCCCTCTCTCTTCTGTGCGGTGCCAGAGGAAGATCAGCAACACAAAAGAGAGAGCGAGAGGGAAAAAAAAAAAACAGTAAGTGGTTCGTAGTCACCCGGGAGAGAGGATCAAGTGTCGGTCTTCCTTTGTTCCGGGAATTTTTGCTCTTCAAACCCTCCGCCTCGACTCGCTTCAGGTTGTGCACAAATGCAGAGTTGCTAAGACACAAAAGAAAATCAGCCCATGAAAGTGTCAATAAATTCGAACAGAGGAACGTAACTTTGTTTTCAGCTGACAACAATTACACATGACTCATAACATTTCTTAATATTTTGTTGTTTCTAGTGAGAAGCTGAGGCCGCGCCTTCATTTCCCCATCATGTCACTCTGAATTTGTCTAGAGTAAACCTGCTGTGTAGCTATAGAAGCAGCGTTGTTGTTTTAATGCCAATAAAATAGCACACTGATGCCCGGTGCTGTATTAGCTTTCAGGTTATATGATATGCTTCTCAAACAGACCTGGATATGGCTGAATGGACGGCCTTCACAGCAGATGACTCACACAATTCTGAGTAAATAGGTAGCTGGAACAACCTTGAGTGTCACAAAGATAAAACAAAACACGAGTGTCTCGTGTCTCTGCTGGAAAGCTCTTTCACAAGGTGCAGAGAGAGGTAGTTTCCATGGAAATGGAGGCGCCGAGCTGGAGACGCTCGCGTCTTCGCCTCCCACTCTGTGAGGCTCGAAAAGTGGAAGTGAAGCGCGATGCCACGAGGGCAGCGAAGTGTTACTTGCGAGCACGCGGTTGAGTTCCCTGATCACCTCGGCGCCAACACTCTGACAGCTCGTTAAGATCAGCTTAACGCACCTGATCTGTCGTTTCAGTCGCTAAGCAGGCAGCTCATGACTGGGCGGGTTAGTCAGTCGCCTGCCTTAACTACAGATTTGGTTTGTCAGGCTTGGAGCTGAAATCTTAAATTATTTCCCCCAGTTTATGGACACCAAGAAAAATGACTCAATATAGATAAAAAGCTTTTGTAAAGTTACGTCAAAATTAATGATCAGCTTCACATATACTTTATATATTTAATCCAAATGAATTACAGCATACTTTGAACAGTTATATAGCTATAGTTATATATAGAAGGATAGACTCCCTCTGGGTTTGGAGTGAGTCTCTGCCTCAAGCGGAGGAGGAAGTCTTGATTACGGAATGGAGCGACAGATGGAGCGATGGGTCGGGACCTCGTCTGCAGTAATGGCGGCATCACTTTGGCCGTGGTGAAGAAGGGCCTGAGCCCAAAAGCAAAGCGCTCAATTTACCGGTTCACCTGTTCCAACCCTCACTCTGGTCATGAGATATGGATCATGACCTCAAGAATGACATCCCAAAGCAAGAGGCTGAAATGAGCTTTCTTCATGTAGGATGGCCAGTTTTAGAGATAAGGCGAGGAACTCCGTCATCCATGGGGGAAGCTCGAAGTACAGCTTCTGGATAGCTGAACACTTGCAAGGGAGTAACATGAAAAACTATGATATATTCTTTATAAATGTAACCTATAATGTGAGCGAAGCACGCCTGAATTCAATGCCTGTGTCGTGATGACTGGAGATGTTGCTACGAATAACAACTGAGTTTTCCAATGCTGCTTCAAAACATTTATTGATTTTTTTTTTTTTTGTCTTTTGCTGTTTACACAAACATACATTATAACATAAGGATAGAAGATGTGCAAATACAGAGTACAATGCAGTTTAGAAGTAAGAGAAGTCTGATCACTGACATGTGCTTCCTGGCATACAAAAGAAAAAAAAGAAAGACAGAAAGAACTGAAGTGAAAAAAAGGTTCAGCTTTAAACACAAGCACCACAGCATAAATTTATGCCCTGACATCTGAAGCGTAACCGTGAAACAGAACTACTGCACAACAGTTTGCAAACTGTGCAAAGTTGGATAAAATTCTCTTGAACCCGACTCCTTTTTGAAACGGTGCCAAAATGCCTCCTAATGTACATTCCACATGTGATTTTCCTTTTTTCTTTTTGGTTTAACAAGTCAAGAGCAGGACAGTTATACTGTGATATAGTTTGTTATCTACTAGTTAAATAAATAAAACATTTAAAACCAATCAGGCTGACGACCTCGGCTTCGGAGCGCAGCCTTCACTGGTAACAGGTTTAGCATTTTTAAGGCCATTGGTTTCTTACGTGACATGCAAAAACAAATGAAAATCGTTAAAAACTGAACCGATGTGGTTTCACCTGCTTTTACATTCAGGATGAAACAACGCCTCGCTCGACCGAAAGGAGCGCAGCTTTGGGGAATGTTTCTCCACGTCATGGGAGTGTTTTCACACGGATGGCTTTTTTTTTTCTAATCTAGGTCAGGCGGCAGTCTGGCGACAGAGATGGCCGCAGGGATTACGGAGGCCTCGGAGAGACGTAGCAGCTCTCAGGTTTACCGTAATCAGCGCCTGCCCGACAACATCCGTGCACGAAAAGTCGCGTTGTACAGATTTGTGCTCGCCCACACGCTTTTCTTTCCAGTTACTCCTCAGGTTGTCTTCGACAAATCAGTCGTGTGATCTCAGTCTTATGTAATTTTGTGCTAAATAATCTCACGCCATCAGGAAAATGGTGGGGTGGGGATGGGGTAGAGACTGCCTTCTGGGAAAAAAGGCCGCTCACATGCTCAAGATATGTACTCCGAAAAGAGAGCAGGGGGGTCACGGGATGAGATTACGTGAAAAGAGTTCGGTCTCATAAAAAATGAACAGTTCACAGAGTTATCCTGACAGAGGTACACGTAAAGAAAACATGCCGCTGGGGGTTAAAAAAACACAAAAGAACGCGACAACAACAGAAAATATTCAGACGCATCTATGGAAAACACCATAACTATTATTAGAAAAATAAATAAATTATTTAAACGGATTAAATGCGCTTCAGAAACTGCTAAAAGGAGCAAGGGAAGATGAACTGAAGGGGTTTTCATGAATAAAGCGTGTCGTTTCTTATGAGAAAAGGCAAAAATGGAAACTGTGCAGTCCTTCGCCTCCGACTAAAGGGGCTTGTTGTGGGCAGAACAAAGGAAGCCCGTCCAAGTTCATAGGTTTATAAACTGTGCCTACAAATTTACAAAAGGACAAGGAGTGCATTTCATTGACAAAACAAGAGCGCAGTTTAGGAACTTAAAGAACAAGTTTCCACACAAACACGTACTGTCTTCAGCAGGCACCAGGCAGGATCTGTAGCTTATTGTTGCTTAAGATTTTTTATATTTTCTTTTCAAAAATGTGGGTTGTTTTCTATTTAAAAATATGTGTCTTTTCCAGCTCTAGAGATATAAATTGGAAATGTGTGTGTGTGTGTGTTTGGGTGGGGGCATCCTTCGCTGTGAACAGTAAAAGCACCTTCTATGTGATGCATGAACCTGGATTTGGACAAACTGGCAGCTTGCGAGAGAAGAGCTGGTTTTCAAGGATATAACACAACTTGGATGCTAACAGGGCAGTAATAAAGTTCTCTACTGTACATTTGATTCTTACAAGATATACAGGTGTGCTTAGCGTGCTTTCCGACTGGCGGTGTGGATACGTTTGCGGAGCAACGAGTACGGACTTAAAGGGAGTGAGATGCAGAAAGCGCACGAGTAACAACACACTGTACGTGGGAAGCAACAGAAACAAATCAGGCAGTTGTACCAGTGACTCACGGCGGTCACACATTATCTCTTCTCAGCGCTTTCCTCAGCTGTCGGGGTCGTGGAGGAGCCAATGCAGTGCGCTGAGGTGACCACCTGGCCGTCGGGCTGAACATTCTGCACCGTCTCCACCAGGCTGCCGCTGGGCAGGACCACGTAGCGGGCGGCCATGTCTTTGGGCTGCAGGTCCCGTAGTCCCTCCTTACTGTGCCAGATCCCGTAGCCGAAATACACCAGCAGACCTGAGAGCGGGACGGCAGGAAGCACGTTATTGCGGCGGTCCTTTTAACCAACGCAGGGCGCAGGTTATGCAGGAGAAAAGTGACTTTTTTTTTTTTGACTGGCAACCTAATAAACAAACATGCAGCTGTTGTTGTTGCTATAATACTGAAATTTTCAGGATTTTTTTTTTGTCAGACTTTAGATTAAAGGTTACAGGAATGCAAGTTAACATGCCGAGTTCAAACACCATCTATAAAAATAAGTCAAGCATGCTCATTAATGAGCTAAATAGCAGCTATTAATTCATAAGTAATTGTTTTAGTTTTAGTCCACCTATCTGTATTTTGATTATTTCATTTAAATGTTGATATTTTGTTCACATTTTATTGTATGGGGGTATTATTTACTTAGTGAGAACATCTTTAACTTTGCAGGTATCTAGTTACAAACCTAAGAATTTGGTATGTGATCTAATAATTGTTTTCACTAAAGTAGAATTACACAAATTAAGACTTGTTGTGCTTTAATAAGATTATAGTGACAAATTATAATTATACGTTAGCTTTGTAGAAGAAATATTAGTTTGAAGGCAGCTGGTTAGTTTTGCTCTTGGGTTGCTATGTCTACACTGTATAAAAACACACAAAAGTTGCCATGTACTGTTATTCTAGTCTTTTTTGTTTTCTGAAAGAAAGACTTGATTCACATTTGTGAGATACATACAACAGGTAGAATAAAATTAAAACCCTTCACTGACTAAAAAAATAAAAATGCAGATTAAGTCAGTCTGTTTTTAATGTTTAGGACACTAGCAATTGGATTTTTTTATAGTATATTAGAAAAAAATAAAACATTTCTGACTTTCAGCTGGTAAAATAAATGCAAAAACACAAAGTAAACTTGAGTTTCCTTTGACACTGACAATATCAACACATTCTGAACTAAAGAAAACTCTGTCATCCAGCAAACAAACTCAATAGCCCTCATAATATCAATGCTTTAGATTTGTTCCATTTATTAAAATCCAGAATATTGTATCAAATCTGCTGTAGTATAGATTATGCTTCAATACTATTTAGACATATTCTGAGTTGGACAACAATATTTATTTTTTCTAACAACAAACTGGTATGAAGGCTGAAAGTCTGTATTTGTTTTAAGGGAGGAAAACCCAGTCAGACCGGAGAGCCCGTCAAGTTTACTATCCCTCAACTGTGCATCTTGTTAACTTGCAGTAGACCAACAGTGGTGTTTAAATGGTTTACTGATCCAGAGGAGCCTTTAAGCTACACCTGATAATCATCTTTCTCCTGTGATCCAACCCTCACCGATAGAACATTAACACCATCCTCAGAGCGCTGCTGACGAAAGGACAAAGTAAAAATGCTTGTGCAATTTCTGAATGTAACATTAGGTGCATTAAGTTCACTGGCAGCAGATGGAAAGAGTGTTTATGACTGTGCATTCAAAGTGCTTCCTGAGATAAGACTCACCTACAGCAGTACGTGTCAGCTTTTGATTTCAGTCTAGTATTTGTGCAGAGAAGACGCTAAGTGCTCATTTCTCGGCGTAAATGCATTTAGAAACTAACAAGTCGCACAAAGATGTGTTTGTTCTGATGTTGTCTTACCTATGGCGATCCACACTGTGAATCTAATCCAGGTTAGTAAAGTGAGCTTCATCATGAGAAAGACGTTGAGGAGGATACTGGCACCTGGAGTCAGTGGAACAAAAGGTACCTACAGAAAAAAAAAAGGTTGGTCATTCTGCAGTCATGCCTAATACAGTTATTGTAATGACAGCTGGAGTCAGCTCACCTGGAACGTTTTGGCGTTCGTTTGTGGCTCGTGAATCCATATAAGTGCCAGGCTGAAAATGAAAGCAAGGCTGAAGATCACCAGGAGCATCGAGAAACTCCAGACGGGGAGCTGAAGCGGGTCGTTTCCAAACTCCAGCACAGCGCAGAGGGACACGGCGCTCACTATCAGCGTCATCACGCTGAAGGCCACCACTTCACCAGGCTCACAGTCTCCCAGCAGTCTGTCCAGGTAGGGCTCCCAGCAGGCCTTCAGCTGCCCCACCCCGTGTCGCTCTCCCGTCTTCTGCCTCTCCACCAGCTGGAGCTTGTCAGAGAAGGACTCGTATTGCTTGAGCTCCTCGCTGTCCTCCGCTGTGGTCTGAGACTCTGCGGGGGGAGGGGAAAGCTCCGCGTTGGGGTTGGGAGACGAGGAAGTGGTGCTCTTGGAGTTGGTCTTCTCAGGCTGGAAGCGCAGCACGATCACGCTCGCCGCCACGAAGGTGTACGCCAGGAGGGTGCCGATAGATAAGAACTGCACCAGGGCCTCCAGGTCAAAGATCAAGGCCAAGGTGGCCATGAGGACTCCAAACACCAGAATAGCGTTGACGGGAACTTTGGTAAGGGGATTGACCCTCGCAAAAATGGAGAAGAACAACCCATCCTCTGCCATGGCGTACACAATTCGAGGAAGGGAGAAGAGATTACAGAGAAGGACGGTGTTCATGGCTAAAAACGAGAGTAAAGAGAACACAAGTTGTAGTGAAGAACAGAGAACTCAAGGCTACTGCTAAATATATTAAAAGCCATTTAAACTGCATGCTTTAGTTAGATGTTGATGACACTCACCACAGATGGAACCTACAGCCACAATAATTCCGGCCCAACTGTAACCACGACGGAAAAAAGCATCTGCCAGAGCCGAGTTGGGGTCCAGGGTTCGCCAAGGTACCATCAACGTGAGCACGGTGGAGACCAGGATGTAGGCCGTTGCGGCGAGGCCAAGGGAGATAGCAGTGGCAATGGGAACGGCCTTCTGCGGATTCTTTGCCTCTTCGCTTGAGGAAGCGATGACGTCGAAACCCACAAAGGCATAGAAGCAAGTGGCAGAGCCCGCCAGGATGCCGGACAGCCCGTAAGGTGCAAAGCCCCCCTGCTCTTGGCTCCAGTTGGTCGGGTCAGCCAGCATGAATCCAAAGACCAAGATGAAAGCAATGACACACATGCTAACGGTGGAGAAGATGTGGTTTAGATAGGAGGACACTTGGACTCCAAAGGAGATGAAGGCCGAGGCAACTATAAGAATTCCTGCTGCTAGAAGGTCGGGGTAATGGGCAAGAAAGGGCACATTCCACTGCATGATGTGTGTTTCTGTGAAGTTTTGGATGGCGTGGTTAAAAATGGAGTCTAGATAGCCACTCCAGGCCCGCGCTACAGCAGCCCCGCCAATCATGTTCTCCAGGATCACGTTCCAACCGATGAGAAAGGCCCAGACCTCACCCACGGAGACATAGGTGAACATGTAGGCGGATCCTGTTTTGGGAATGCGCGCCCCAAACTCCGCATAACAAAAGGCAGCCAGCAAGGAGGCAAAGCCCGCAAAAATGAAGGACACGATGACCGCCGGGCCGGCCTTGTCTTTGGCCACCGTTCCCGTCAGGACATAGAGCCCCGAGCCCACCATGCCACCGACGCCCATCAGGGTCAGGTCCAGGGTGGAGAGGCAGCGCTTCAGAGACGTCGCCATCATGTCACCGTCCAGTGTCTTGAGCCGGTTCAGCCTCTGACAGAGGCGCACGGCGGGCGCGCAGCCTCTCGGGCAGGTTGCCATGGCTACGGCTGTGTTAAGACAGGCTTGCAGAGGGTCGGTCGGCGTTTTGAAGTGGTCACACTGGATCCATTACCTGTCTACGAAGATGACCTGAAAGACAAAGCCCAATATTTACAAAGGGTGCATAATAATGAGAACGTGCTGAAGCTTGGCTTTCAGATTAAACAAAGAGATGGGAATTTAATCCGTTTGAGCCATACTTTCCCCCACAAAAAAAGGAAAAAAAAACGTGATGACTGACAGGGATGAAGTTTCTAACTAAAAAAGGGTCTAACATCACCATGTCATTTTGAGTCTTTTAAGACAAAGAAACGTTTTAAATTCATCACAGCTTAAGGAATAATGTGACTCATATGTCTTTTAAGCGGCTTCTACGTCTTGTAGTAGCCTCGTAGTGGTTCGTGCTGTAATGAGAAGACTGTGGCGCTCCTCTCACCATCCAGCAGGCCAGTCCACGTCACCTAAAAGGCGCATCGCTCGTGTGTGAAACCATGGCGCTTATCTTCATTTATTGTTTTGCCTTTCCGCCCGCGGTGTTCCTCCTCCAGCATCATCGTCATCATCACCACCAGGACATCATCCGACCCCAGGCCCTGACAAACATATGGCCGCCTCCTTTATCGTTACGTAACGCTTTATTATTCTCCCGGACAGAGACTGTCAATAACGAAGCGCGCGGCTCGTTCTGCTCCCAGGCTTCATCCTCAAGCAGCCGCAGCCTCGGTTAAATAAGAGGAGCCGTAGAATATGGCGGCGAATGCATTCGGCGTTGTTGTTTTTTTAAACGCCACATGAATAATTTACAACAAAATGGGAAAGAGCAGAGCGCACCTCTCTGTTGTTGTGCCGCGTCGCGCGCGACTGTTTCGCTCCTCCTCAGGTGCGCATCGGACGAGGCAGGAGTAGAGGAACCTTAAATAAATACATTTTCTGCTCAGAGGTTGCCATCTTCGCTCCTGGTCTGGATCGGCGCTGTTAGAAGTTGCCCGACCGCACCAGCATCACCATCACCACCATCATCATCATCATCCTCATCCGGTGATGGAGCGGGTGGCACCGAGGAGGAGGAATAAAACCAAGAAGCCGTGCCTGGGCTGCTTCTTAAAGGTACAGGCACCTTTTTTTTAATCTTACAGCTCTGTGAGAGGGGGAGGGGGGCTACCCCCGGGATCATTACAGGTGGAAAAAAAATGATTTTTTGCAGTTTAATAGGTCAAAATAATGACATAAGAACAAAACATTACATTTTATATATTGAATGAGGCAATGTAGCAAATAGCCCTATTGATGACCAGCTGTACTTAAACGCAAGGGATTAAATTAGCTGTGCAGCATACATACAAAATTCATAAGCTGATGCTTATGAAGCTGATTTCATCACTTTCATCATTTTCTGTCAGCTAATATGAGTTATTTCTTTGTCATTTCCTTCTCCTTTAGACCATTTGGAACCATGCGTTAGATTGTTGTGGCAAAAATATCACAGAGGGCTGGAAATGCTAAATTGTCTTTTTATGCATTTATTTAAGCTTTAAGGGAGTGTCTTCAACACCACCAGAACCCCATGATGGAATGCTGAAGAAATGATGAGTTAAGCTTGTTGTCTGGTGTTAGGTTAATATATCTGTGCATCCACATTCAAAACAAATGCAGCAGTCATACTTTTTTCCCCTTTAAATCTAGAAATTTCTTCTTTTTTGTTGTCTACTCAAATGACTTATATTTTGTTGCAAGCTGCAATTATTAACTATAGATGTGTGCATAAAAAAAGATTAACAGGCATGTTTATGTTGCTTTTTAATGTCTGATAGTAAACTTTGACGGGACTGACATTCGAGGGACCTAAAAGTAAATGTACTGATTGCACTTTATTTGCATCTTGAATACCTAAGCAACTAATTTTGAAGATAAACTCCAGTGCTAATAAATGCCAGTGGTAGTAAAAATATGAACTGTATAATTAATATGGTACAACTGTAGCAACATAAAGTCTGTCCAGAAACAGGGCCAAATTACTAGAACTGAACTAATACACTTCATATTTCATTTCATTTTAATGCCTAACTGTCAACTCACGGTGCTTCTTTTATTGTTTTGGGTGGAAGCAGCAGGATGTAGACTTTAATGTATTTTAATCATTGTCACACTGCATATATAATCAATCAGATGGTACTGAGAGAGGAAAAAGACTTAAAACATCCAAGTACCTGAAAGGTACTCACACCAAGACACTTTATAACACTGTAATTATGCTTAGATGTCTATCAGATTTACTATTCTGTCCTGTAAAACCTGTTATTCCATCTAATCATCCCACAATATCCACTGGCTGTAGTTTCAGTTTATTTGAAAAAATCCTGAGTAAAAAAAAACAAAAACACATGAGTATTAATATTAATCTTCAATCTATTAATCTTTTCCCGCTTTTTCTTTTTCAGGTCACAGAGGGAGCTGGTGCCTGTTTCCAGCGGTCATTACGTAAGAGGCGAGGTACACCCTGGACAGGTTCATCACAGCGACACGTAGAGACGAACGACCATTCATGCTCTCACTCACACTTAGGGACAATTTAAAATTACCAGTTAACTTAAGAAAGGATACCTGGAGGTGAACCTGCGACTTTCTTGCTGTGAGGCGACAGCTCTAACCACTGCTCCAACATGCCGCCCCAGTTTGCGAGTTTTACAATAAAACCTGCTCAAAATATACAGTCCTCAAAAACATTCCTAAATTGCTGATACAATCTGTCTGTGTCTAATTCATTAACTATTCACTGCAAAAATAGTCTTTAAATACTGATAGTTTGAACTCTTGTAACCACTGCCTTCTGACATTAATGTCATTGCATTTGTTTATTTTTATTTTTTGTATAAAGTGATGTTTTTTTCCAGAACCAGAACATTTAGAAGATGTATCAAAATTCTTAATCTAAGAACCGAACAAAATCACACAACCTGATCAAATCAACACTTTATATCAAACACGTTTAGAAATACAGTTTCATTTGCAAAGCAGCACTACACGTTACTAACAGATAAACTCAATATTACAAGGTCCTAAACAAAGCAAACCTTTCTGTACTGAGCAACAAGTGGAACACAAGTGTTGTTTCTCAAACTAGCACCTCGGGGCTAACAAATAAATACTGGGCTGCTTACTTTTCCAAATCGAAACAAAATATATGTTGTGCCCAAAAAGACTAAGAAGACTCATCGCGCTTTCAAGTCACAGCTTTAGTAATTTCTACATTCACCAGACTGCATCCTTAAGCACGTGTGCATCATTTAAATTGTGAGTAAATAATTTACTTATTTTCCGTATACCGTCTTACTTGAGGTGTATGACACCGGTGACAGATAGAGAACGTGTGTTCTCAGCACTTTGTGAACGTCCCACTAATAAGAGACAGCTGGCTGATGCAAGCCGAATGTCAGTGATCATAAGATGATTTGAATCTAAGTTCTCATGGTCCATCGTGTAATTATTGTTCCTCTGTCCTAGTTCTCATTGTAGTCCAGATTGCGACTCCTTCTGTTGAAGTTTAAGAATCAGTTCAAGGAGGTTCATCTGCATCGTCAGCTCCTGAAACACAGTTAGTGAGGACATAAGCTGTCGTTTGCTGGATATTTGTTCAAAATAAATAAATAATGCGATTCTATAATTATAGCTCTAAGAAGCACTGAGGGAACAGTTGCTGACATTCACCTGAGGATTGGTGGTGATATAGAATCCAGGAACTCCTGCCTTCTCCAGGGTGTTCTGCTGATCGATCACTTTTTGATCAATTTCTGATACAATCTTCTTATCCATCATCCTTTGCTCCTCTCGCACTCGAACCTCCAGGGCCTGACAAACCACCTCACAGCTCGTAGTAAATCCAAGACGAAAACAGCAGCACCACGATGTTCTGAGTGAACTGCAGGTTTCGGACTTACCTCAAGCTCTCCTTGTTGGTTTGTTTTGAGAAGTGCAAGGTTGTGAGACTTGCACGTCTGCAAAGCTTCTTTGTGTTTCCGCAGCATGTCTTGTTTAAGTGCTGCAAACAAAGGGGAAACGGCCTATTTGTAAGCAGCGAACACAAAATGATGGGCTGGGTAAGAAAGCAGGGCTAAAATTTGATTTAACTGTGGATTTGAGAGCGCAAGGAGGTGTATTTTCGTGAAGCAGAGCACAGACCTTGGTGTTCACAGTGCAGCTTCTGCCTTTGATTGTACAGATTTTTCTCTGTCAGGTGTTGGATATCCAGGAGGCCCTGCACAATCTCATACACCGTCCCATCTATGAGGGCTAAAGCCAGGTCACTCAGTGTGTTGTAGGACAAGCGCTGCTGGAAAGAGCTGACCGTGGAGAAAAATACAACCAAAATAAAAAATATGAATCAGGTTGCAGTTATAGCCATGGCACCATTAGCGCTGAACAATAATTTCAATGAATGAAGTATGTCCTAAAGGTAACCACCATACCTTGGTAAGTCTTTCACTAAGGTTTGCAGCTCAGATAACAAGTAGTAATGCCTTTCTTGTAGTTTAGTGGGATCACTGTCGATAACTCCAGGATAAATATCCATAATTTGAACTAGAAATGTTAAAACAGCGTCAGACGTTGATCAACACGTTAGCTAGCCAACATATTCGGTTAGCCTAATTTTCATGTTTTCACTGTTTAAAGCTCTTAGAAACAAAATTACTATATTAATTCAGAAAGCCTGGTCTGTGTTTAATAATTGTCTACGTCAACGAAACTAAACTTAAGCTGCAAAAACCACTTTTTAAGCAACAATACGGGCTTGTTCGCTGTAGCTACGGAGGTTGTTTTGTTTGACATGCTAAATAGGACCCCGAGTTGGTGGCTGCTAAGGTGCCTGTCTGTAATTTAGAGCGTATTTTTACAACATGTTCATGTACGACAGATGGCGCACTGTATCAAAAAACAAGTCACCACTCTACTGATGAGCGTCTCCAGCGCCGAGACGGACGAAATGTGCATGTCTAAGATCTACTGTAGATGTTACCGTAAATGGGATTATTTGAAGAAAACCCCAACCATTTCCTTTTGCAAATAAGCATTTCAGACAAACGTCACATTTAAAAAAATAATGCGTCTGTGAGCAGTTCATCAGACACGTTCATATGGTAATGACGATTCATGTATTTAAGCCACATTTAAAGAGGAGCGCTAAGAATGACAAGGCTGTAGGTTTTTTTTTTTTTTGGTTTAACCCGCTCCACTGACCGCGCTGTGACGCGCGCCCGTGTCGCGCGCCACTGGTGGGCAGAGCGCCGCCGCCACCGCCGTCACGAGCCGAGAAGGTGCCATGAAACGAAGAAAACTCACTTTCGGAGGAGAAGAACGCTATTTGTAAGGGGGCGCGCATGGCAACGCGTGGCAGAGCGGATGAATAACTCGCTCGAACGAAGATGGCCAAAAACACATCTCTGTACTTTCGGATTGTCGAAGGCAGGAACCTCCCAGCCAAAGACGTGTAAGTAATTCTTGAATGAATGGCACGCGCCTCTGCGCTCAAGTCTGACCTGATTGATTAATTGACGCTTATCATGTTGGAGGGCGGAAAATAATAATAATAATAAAAAAAATCAGTTTAAGTGTGTCCTATTTTAAATGAACTGAAGGAATGACAGGTAAGAGAGCTGCAGGTGTTTGTTTCCCTCATGTTCTACTAACACAAATTTAGATAATTAAATGATAAGCATAAGGCAAACTGACTAGTCTTATTCTCTACCTCTCTCTGTGTGTATTTTCTTTTTTTAAAGATCTGGAACCAGTGATCCTTACTGCATTGTAAAAGTTGACAATGAAGTTGTGGCCAGGTGAGTTTTCTTTGATAAAGCCTCCACCAGCAGCTGGATTGTCCTGTTCCCAAGTAAAAATGGGTCTTTGTTTTTGCAGTTTATGTGCTCGCCTATGTTTTTTTTTTTTTTTCTCAGCACACATGTACTAGGTGTGTTTAGATGCCAGCAGCGTAGCCCCCCCTCAAACACAGAGAACCTGATACTGGTCTGGCCTTTAAACACCCTCAGGTAACCATGGAGAGGATGCATTAATTATTGCAGGAGCCACCTGTAGGAAAGGAGGATTCTGGGAGCCGAGAGCGGGATACACCTGTTCAGATGCTTGAGTGTAACAAAAAAAAATCTAGATTAAAATATAAGTAAATTTAATGAGGATAAGAGGGTGCCTTCTGTGGCTATTGTTCCATCTGGTGTGATGGGAAAACGGCACAGTGATTCACCGCAGGCACTCGCACTAATTATCTTGCACTTGTCGTGTTACTGGCCAACTGACTCTTGAGTGTGATGTTCGTGGATGATGAGGCTGGTGGACCGGGGTGGGAAGTAAGGGCTACGCCGCAAACTATTACTGTATCCATTATGTTGGTGCTGTTGACCTCATGTTCCTGATTTCTGACAGGTTTTGTGTGAAAGTGGCATTTCAGAGTTTGTAAATTGTTCAGAATTTTCATAAAAGTTGAAACAAAAACCCACTTATGCTGAGAACAATTTATCAGACTAATTCATTTCATGAGGAAACAGATCCAATACTATTTATCTGTAAGTGGCAGAAGGATTCAAACCTTTGCTTTCAGTATCTGACCCTAAACGTTTCAGTAAATCATTATCAGTTCTCTGGACAGAAAGAACAAACCGGGCACCTCGCAGCACTTAAAGTCAGGATTTCGATGGCTATTCCCAAAGTATCCGCTTTATTCTTTGCCCTTAATTTTGTTTTAGCATAATGAATTCATGCTTTGGGTTGTTGTTTCCGTGCATGATTCAGTTTAAACATCACTCACATAAATCAGAGTTTTATCAGCGATAACAAGACAGAGCTATGATGTTCCAGTTTTTTCCCCCCTTTTCTCCAAGCCTTACTCGTCTCCTTTAAACCAAAAACACTTTGGTGTCAATCTACAAGAACACTTGGCCAACAGCGTTTTGATTCAAACTTGATTCACCTACTTTTTTTTTAAGCAGACCTAAAATACAAATGTTCAACCTTTGTATCATGTTATAATCCTCTGAGAAAACTCTTATTCTTAGTAGCTGTTGCAAATTTATAATTAGGGATTAGACCCCCCACTGTTTATCCACATGTATTGAAACAAACTGGTTTGATTTCTGCCTGAGGAACACGTCAACCCTCTCTTTTCAGGACAGCCACAGTGTGGAAGAATCTTAACCCTTTCTGGGGTGAGGAGTACACGTTGCACCTCCCGATGGGCTTCCATTCGCTCTCGTTTCTCGTCATGGATGAAGATACGATTGGGTAAGGCTACCATCCATGCACTCGTTTTCTGTACCCCCGTCATCCCGCTCAGGGTCACGGGGAGCCTGCGCCTCCAGCAGTCACAAGGCCGTCCGACGCAGTTTTTAAACGGCTCCATACTCGGCCATTACCTTTTTATTTGGCAGGACTTTAATTTATAGTCCTCAGTGTTTACGTTAGCTCGTGAATTGATTGATTCGGGTTAAAACATTCATGCTCAGCTGAAATGATTTGCGGGGGAAAAATGTTATCCAAGCTTTGAATAAACAAACATCATGAGGCAGAAGGTCAGGCTGGAGGAACAAGTCAATCGAAGGTTGTTTTCCTCTTCCCTTTATGGCCACCATCATGGTTTTACTCGCCAGCTTTGATCGAGTTCTCATTAGCCTTTATTTATCGATCTGTTTGTCATTCTTTTCACAGACACGACGATGTCATTGGAAAGATTACGCTGAACAAAGAAGCCATCGGATGTCAGCCTAAAGGTATGACCGACACCAGATCAGCGTTCGGTTTCTGACAGGTTGACCCCGAGCTCAGAGGTTAAACATACGGCGATTTCCACGATGGAGTCAAAAGTCCCGGGCTGTTTTTAGTCTGGGAACGTTTATCACTTCTCTCCCACACATTTAATTTAATTCACCCGTATTTATTAATCCTCCTCCTCTTTCCGAGCGTTGTTTGTGCTGGCGTTCCTGAACGAGCCCCGTGAATATTCGCCGTGCATCATAAGCCAGGAGAACAGCCAATGCATTTCAATCGGCTTTAAGCCGTAAAATCCGGCGGAAAGCCTGGTTTTCAAAGTCACGCTGTTTCCGCGGCGTCGACTATGGTGCCTTCTTGGCCAGACGCAAGGCATGTAAAACGTGTTTTGGTAGAGTGGCAGTTTTATTGAAATGCTGCAAGAAGTTCATCACAGTATGTTTGCTGCATACAGATACCTCTCCAGTAAAAGCCACCTGGCGTGGCCTTCACTTCAGTGATTCATGACGACGTGGTGGCAGTGAGTCACTTACTCCCTTGCAGGATTCTTTTTTTGTTTTGTTTTTTTTTCCTCACAGGCTGGCCTTGACTTTATACTTTCTCCCTCTTTGTTTTGCTGTTTTTTTTTTTTTTTTTTGAAAAGCTGACATCCAATTTGAACACAGCCACTCAGCTGAAGTTTCGCTCAAACAGCTGAGGACAACGTCCAGGCTTCAGAAGTATTCATACAGCTGCAGCTTTGTCCCTGCTCAACACCACAGTAGATCCAAAACCACGTTTCATAGATGACAATGAAAAGTTCTAGCTTTCACCCATGAACCTGTAGGTGTGCATTAAAAAAAATGTATTAACCATTTAGACACTATGTTCATTTTATTTATTTTTTTATTTTCACAAGTTTTAAAGAAACTGGACATTTTTAAGGTGTTCAACTTGGCCCTTTTTTCTTATTAGGTTATTGCAAATTTAAAAAGATGTTTAAGGTCTGGGGTTAATTCCACATTAGGTTGGTTTTGAAGTTTGGAGGTTCTGATGAAAGTGGAGGCCATCGTTTGGCTGAAAAACATCTTTAAGAGACATCAAAAAGTTAAACTGAAGGATCAAACGTGTGCAGCTAAAAAGCCTGAGAGACGACAGAAGACAACTGAGTATAGTAAATTTCCTCCAAAGGGAAATTATAGAAATTATATTTTTCTAGTATTAAAGAGTCTTTGTGACCTCCTATATTGCTTCTTATTTCACTGGAGTAAAAGAAACCTCCAAATAAAACCCTAATATTCAATCCGTGTGCAGTGTAGACAGCTTGTATTGTTGATCTTTTTCAACAACCAACTAAAGAGACTCCAGATCAACACAAAGTCTGCCATTTGATCAGTTAAATCCGATGATCAGAATCCCACATGCATTGAAAATGGAGGAAAACACAAATATCTCAGAATATATAGATCCAAAAACTGAAATGCCAAGTCAAATTTATATTTCTGATGCAATTTTGTTTATTATGCTAACCATTTTTCTAGAATTTCAGCTACAGCTTAAAAGAAATAGAATATTTACCCGAAACTTGTCACTCAACCTCGAAAGGCGAAGGAAGCAAATACACCAATAGCAGGAAACAGCTGTGACAGAACTAACACCTTTTTATTAATAAAATCAGGTAAAAAGTGTTGCTGGAGCAGGGAAAGTGCAAAGGACAAAACCTTAACAGGACTGACGTGACACAAGAAAATAAACTAGAAGAATCTGGGGAGATTTAATCAGAAATGAGGACTGAGTGTATTGATCCGAGCAGATGTGCTTTTCATTTTAGTAAAAGGAACATAAACTAGTTAACTAGAATAAAGAAGAGTAAAATAAGGCAAACAGAAGTGGGAAACCTTCCAAAGGCTACGACCAAGGAGAGCAAAACCGACAGATTTAAACAAAAAACCCCGACCTCACAATACACAGACGCAAAATACTGATTCATAACTAGTGAAGTTTTACATCTGAGAATGAGTAACGTTATGAAAAGGAGAAAAAACAGTCAGACAGTGGTTAAGATGTGAAGAGCGAGCATGTCCAGGCATGCTTCGCTGATGTTTATCATGTTACCTGCAGAGTCAGTGCCAGCAGCAGTGCACCCTGTAAAGTACAGCTTTTATAAATGAACACGATTATCTAATTTAATAGGACTTTTGAGTGGAATGTTTTATTTCTTTTTTCAGCGTGTCTTTCCTGTAAGTGAAGTCGAATCTACCCCGACAAATGACAGCAGTTTTATTAAATAGCTCCATGGTGTATTTTTACAGCGCGGCTGAGTCGACAGCTCTGCAAATAGTTTTTTTTTCTTTCTCCTAGCGGGTAATTGGATGCAAAAATTCCCAGAGTATGAACAAAAATGCAAACTACTAGTGGGACTCGGCAGGCCAGATTCAAATGCGAGAGCGAGCGGCCTTAAACCGTTCTGCCGGTCAGATAAGGCTTTGTTCGCCCACAGAGCAGAAAACAAGTTCTGAAACTTGTTTTCTGTTGTGGAGCGAGATTATTTACATATCTGAAATATTTATTCAAACCTGTACCAAGAGAAAAGAAAGGAAGGAAGGAAGGAAGGAAGGGGTTGTGATCCAAAGCAGAAAGCCACAGCTGTCACAAATAGCAGAAGTGCTTTTATAGCTTGAGCATGGCTGCTCTCTTTGAGTGCGACAGATGCTGAAAAACTGAGCAGAACCGACGGTGTGTGTTTGTGGTTTGTCTCTCTGTTAGCAAAATATCTCATGAACCAGGGGACAAATCTGAATGAAACTCTTCGAAAGTGATCATTGGATGCGCATCTACAGCCGATTGACTTTTGGAGGCAGTCCAATTCAAGATGGCTGACACAACTAATAGACCTTAGCAAACACAAAAATGGCTATAACCCAATCAGGTTCACAGATATTGAGCTCATATTTGGTGTGGTAGTAGCTGATAGTCTTATCTATCCCAAACTTGAGTACTGACAGATCACACAGGATCTTCGGTTGAATCTTTGGGATTCAATGTTTTAAAAAATATGCACCCCTTCAAAAAAAAAAAAAAAAAATCATAAAAAATGCTAGTTTCATTAATTACTGTGCATGACTTCACTTTGAATGACATCACCCTCAAAACCCTGCATTTGTTTTAACTGTGTATTAATAAAATACCTAAAATAATCAATTTATTGGTGAAATAAAACCTCAGAATCCCAGGAAAATTTGAATATTCACCAAGTCTTTCTATTTGTTGATTCACAAGTTTTCTTGATCCCTTCTTGTCATGATTTCTTAGTATATTGTTTTACATTTCTCTCATTTAGACTATCCCTGACTGACTGACCTGCTACGATACGAATGAACAGTTTGAGCAAATGTTTTGGCGCCTCTTGTCCTCGTGCCTGCTTTCTTCTCTCGTCGCTGTAATGAACGGCGTCTCTCTCTTTGTGCTCTGGCCAGGGATCGATAGCTGGTTGAACCTGACAAGGGTTGACCCCGATGAGGAGGTCCAAGGAGAGATCCACCTGAGTCTGGAGCTCATGAGAGACACGAAGAGGAGCACGCTGCGTTGCCAGGTCATCGAAGCCAGGTACAATAAAAACCACTCGCTGCTGTGAAGTAGGGGGAGGAAATGAACTCTGATGAGTCACTGGAAACGACAGATCGAACACAGGAGATGCAGGTAGAACTGTATCAGTTCTGTGGATGTATAGTTAAGTTTCTGTGGCTGAGCCGTTTGCTGCACCATCACTACTTCTGAGCTGAGATCTTCTCATCGTCACCCCTCAGGCCCCCACAGTGTCTTCTGAGTCACACTGCCGCCATCGCGCCACTCACCACCCCATCTGCGTGTCCCAGGCTCTGATCTCTCGCTCTCACTCGGGGCACTAATTAACTCGTCAATCAAGGCTTGACACTTGGATTTTCAACCAAGCTCAGATGGCTGTGAAGGAAGTTTGGAAAAAAAGAAAACAAAACAAAAAAAACCCCACACACAGTGCTATTGGTTTGCTTTGTTTTCCTACACTAACTACTTTGATTTGCAGAACAGAAAACTGAAGTTAGTTCAACTTATTATTATTATTTCTTTAATTCACTCTTAGCACTCTTGTTTATCTGATGACCTCCACAGAGACGTGGCTCCGAGAGACATTTCCGGAACGTCAGATCCATTTGCCCGGGTTCTTTTTAACAACCACAGCGCTGAAACCTCGGTGAGTTCTGTAAACATTCAGATACAGGATTTACTGCAAACAGGAGCGTGTGTTCTTCCGTTGTAGGTGGCCGTATTTTGACGGCCAAATCTTTTTGCAAATATGCTGCAAATCCCAATTCAAAATAAATAAATAAATAAATAGCCGGGACAGCGTGGAAGGACGGGTCAGTTCCTGCACCCTCCTCTGTCAGAGTCATGCTTTTTTTTTTTTTTTTTTTTTTCTTTTGCATCATCTAGTTGAAAAATGAAGACGTCTCTGGGGAAAATGTCTTGAAGTCGCCTTGTATTTTTCCAAAACCAAAACCTGCATAAATTTTTCCATTACAGAAGACTAAAAGACCTTTGCCCAAGGTGCCAGCTCGTATCAAGACAGCTTTGGATTTTTTGATTTGTTGCCAAAAGCAGTTTGGATGGTTGCACGTCACATTTACAGTATTTTTATGTGGCTAAGATTTGATAAGCAGGTGTTTGGATTTTATTATAAATTCTCTGTTGTAGATTAAGAAGAAGACCCGTTTCCCTCACTGGGGAGAGACGTTAGAGCTGGAGCTGGACGCAGAGGAGCTACGCGAGGAGGGGGCTGTCACCGTGGAGGTCTGGGACTGGGACATGGTGGGCAAAAACGACTTTCTGGGAAAGGTTAGGATTTCTGAATTTTCCTTCCCATGTCAGATTCCTCAACGCAGAACAAGAGCCTTTTGTTTCTGGCTGATACTGTGTCCTTGTTTGCTCTTCCTGTCCGCAGGTGGAAATCCCTTCTGCTTGTTTGCGCAAGACACCTCTGCTGGAGGGCTGGTTTCGTTTGCTGCCCTTGGGAAACAATGAGGTTGACACAAGGTGAGAATTAAGGGTGTGTTCGTCTGTTTATTATTTGGTCTTTGTGCACTTGACTTGTATTTTGCTTTTTAAAAACCCTAAACAAAATGTAGTCGCTGTGTGTTGGGTTTTTTTTTTAGATGCACACAAGGAGAAAGTAGTTGCTCACCTTCACACTCTCTTTCATGCATTTAAATGAAGATTCACAGGTGTAGCACCAGGTCACTGACAGCATCTGTTTCTGCAGATAATTTTAGAACAAAGGGCTGGGTGAACTGCAAAGAGAGGGGGTCAACGTAAGGGGACTCCTCCAGGCTCATTAGGAAAAGAGTCATGGCTTAGAGGGGTTCAGAGGGGGAGCACACTGATGAGCAGAATAGTAAACAAGAGTGAAATGCCATTGAAAATATATTCTGTCACCAGAAAGGAGTGTAACCAAAACCTTTTGACAGTTTAATCAATCACAAAGCCTCTAGTTTTAGGAAAACGCCATCTCTGCCGACTGAAAAATAAAACAAGAACTTTGCCTGAGTTTTGTTATTTCTGCTAGATTTGAGAATAGCAGCATTTTATTTTGTTTTTTAGCTAAAACGGCAACAACATATCTGTAGTGTATGTCAAATCAGCCCACCAGAATAATGCAAATGACTCCTTTTTTGATGTTTAAGCTATTTCTTAACAGGCCTCATTTAAAAACCAGGAAATGTCCACCCGCTGCCGTGTTTTGTTTGTCTCCAGTGGGAAGCTGGGAGCGCTGCGTCTGAAGGTGCGTTTGGTGGAGGATCGGATCTTGCCGTCCATGTACTACCAGCCCCTCATTGACCTTCTGGTCGAGTCGGTAATCTCCCCCGCAGAGGTCAGCATTGCAGCTCGTCCTCACTTCGGATGTCCATTTGCTCACCATCATCATGCCAAGAGACCGCTCCATGCATCACATTTCCTCCATCTGCTTTCCAAAACCACGTCGGTTCACGGCCCGTGACCTGAACCCTCCTCTCCGCAGGTGGAGGACAGCAGCAGTCTGGCCATGCTGGAGGACGTGACCACAATAGAGAGCAGGCAGGATGTCGCCATGACTCTGGTGAAGATCTACCTGGGCCAAGGCCTCGTGGTGCCATTCCTTGATTACCTTAACACCCGCGAGGTCAACAACACAAGTAAGCGTACGGGACAAACAGGTTGGGTATATTTTTCTCTCTCTGAGCTGCTGCAAAATAAAAAAAAAACTAGGATTATTTGTTCATAAGGAGCTTGTAATAGAGATATTTAACATATAATTTAATTTGTTGTTAACGCTGATTAAAATGTTCTTGCTTTTTACAGTTTCTCTTATAAGGTTTGCCTCCATATTCAAGCTTTAAACATTTAAAATTAAAGGCCTTGCATTCCTTGAAGGAACGCAGATCTGCCACCTCCTTTAATGCCGTCTAAGTTTATCTTCATCAGTCCGTATAAGTCAGAGTTTGGGACCCTTTTCCAGTTCATTTTGTGAGGGCTGCTTCAGTTTAACTCTGATCTGACATTAAAGTCTCTGAACACCACAGTTATGGTCTGCGTGTGGGCGGTGAAAGCCCGCGAGCTCTATATTTACCACCCTGATTCCAGTTGTTTACTCGCCCCGACACTCTTTTCATAGCTTCGCCACGGTCTGGATTAGTCATGTTATTTATTTATTTTTCCTTGTTTTTTATTTTTTTTATTTTTTTGCCTCCGCACCATAGCCTCGAGATAATTCACACAGAGTTGTGCTCTGGTCTTTGGGCTCTGTTGGTGGAGTTTGAGATAATAAGCATAGTGCCCAAGTTTCCATAGCAACTCCACATGATCCAAATGGTAACTGCTTGATCAGGAATAGATGCTGCGAGCAGCCAGACATTAAAGTTAGGCACTGAGGGCAAGGCAAGAAAAATGTGTTGTGCAGCCACTGTGCGGCAATGAAAGCAGTCCTGCCGACTTTGTAGGAGGAAATAATTCACCTGCCTAGTCCTTCCTGTCACCAGAGATGTTTTACTTCCATTTCTTAGAAGAATTTATGCTGATGTTGTAGCAAATTCAGGCCGCTATCTGTTGTCTCAGCTGCATAATGTATAAAAATGAAGCCTTTGCCGAGGATGGGAGTAGAAAAAGACTTCACACAGTTTGACTAGTTTCCTGCTCACTGACACAATGATTCAGTCTCTGAAGTTTTAATCAGTGATTATGTGCCTGATGAGGCTTTTATAAATTCTGATTAATCTGCTTGTTAATTCAGTGCTGGGACCCTTTTCCTCATTTTTGTGTCTAATCAATAAACAAATGTTTTTTTAATGCTTTTTTTTTTTAGTACATTAGTTAAACAAGACAGGAAATGAGCTATAACTTTTAAGCTTTTGATTAAAATCGCATGAAAGCCGGCTAGAAATAGTACAATATTTTAATAATTTTGATTTAGAAAGGGATATTTAGAGCAATGCAAGCATTTTTTTTTTTTGCAATTCTTGCACTTTTCTGCAATTCAAACCTATGCTTGTCTAATTCTGAGCTGCTGTATCCATGTAGTTGTTTGAAATATTGGCTTTGCTACCAATATGACATTTCTTTTTCTGTTTTGCCCCTATAGCTGATCCAAACACTTTATTTCGCTCCAACTCACTTGCCTCCAAGGCCATGGAACAGTTCATGAAGGTGCGTTGAAATATCTGTTGTTTCTTTTTTCCAGGAGGAGTAAGTGATGGATTTTTTTCTGTTCTTATTAAGGAAGCATGGTTTCCCACTTAGATGTTAGTCACTGTTTGCAACTTTTGAAAACCCCAGCTTAACTAAATGTACACTGAATCATTCCCAGTTAATAAGGTCCCCCGCTGCATCTTTCAGTGTGTTGTTTGCTCACTGAAATTAGTTGTTTTTTTTTGCACTCGCTGATGAAAACGCAGCCAGACGGAGTGGTGAAAACGTAATGGAACTGCACATGTTAAAAGGTCATGCGACTGTGTTACAATGATTACAATATCAGATCAAATTCATAGCAAAGGAAGTACGGACACATTGCTGGTCTCATTTCTGTAGGGTGTGGGACCCCGTCAGGCCTGAATGCAACAATGAGTCAGTGCTAGTGGAGTCATACAGGCCTTGTATCCTCACCTGCAGCAGGTTGTACCACAGCTGTTGGATCTGGCCCTCTAGATCCAGCAGATTGATACTGGGTAGACGTTTATGTCTAATTTGATCCCAACAAATTCAATTGGAGAAAGACTGGAGTCATATGTAGACTGTCACTGACACCGTTCCATCAAAGACCTCAGATCACTGCCAGAGATGTCCTGAAGTTATATCCTATGGCTCCCCATCACTATGATGTCAGGAGAAACACTGGCGTGTCTTTCTGCAACACTGGCAGAGTTGGTCCTCTCCCCTCTGTGCTGCTAGATGAGGTCATCCATGGTAATGCAGAACCAAAATTCGTGACTAAACATGATACAACACCGCTCATCATCAGTCCACGTGTCTTAGTTATGGCACCATTTCTGCTCTGGGAATAAAGGCAGCCTACACTGATGCCAGCTGACAAGATGACACAGGGTGTTGTAAAAAGTACATCACCTATGTCCAGATGGCACCACATTGTTCCATTTGGGTGCTTAAAACCTTTCTTTTTTTGTCAGTGAGTGTTGTTGATTTAAATACTTGCACCAGAGATGTAAATGAGATGCCTACAGTAAATGGTCCTGTTTTGCTGTCAGGCGGTTGGCATGCTGTACCTGCACGACGTGTTGAAACCCATCATCAATCGCATCTTTGATGAGAGGAAGTACATCGAGCTGGACCCGTGTAAGATTGACCTGAACCGCACAAGGTAAAACGAACCTAAAGCCTTCTTCTGGATCCCAATGCCATATTACAAAATCACATTCCTGGACTGGAACGCGTCCAAAACTGGTTTATAAGTTCTTGGCTTATGCTAAAAAAAAGACGAGAATTTTGGGTGATAGATTTTCTGTGTGCAGATCACAATACGTGTTTAAATGGTCAAATTAAAAAAGACTGGGAGAAAGATACAGTATGAATGTGAGAAAATAAAAAGTACAAAAAAAAGCAGAGGGTTGTTGCTTGGCAACTGCTATGAGCCCCCTGAGATGTCTATCTATCCCTGACAAGGAGAGAGACCCAGGATCTAACATCCCTAACGTCTGTAGCAGATATGCCTATTTTAATTCTGTTTTTCCTTCACCCCTCCCTCAAAATCTACCTTTTTTGGGGTATTTTCACCACAGCGCTAAGTGAGCCTCCCCTGACATGTAATGGCTTAACTGGGAGCAAGGAGGCTGTTACTTAGAATAGATGAACCTGTGCTTGGTTTGTTAGCTGGACTGATCCGTGCATAACTCAACCAAATTTTAGAATTTCTTGCTTTGTGTCTGCTTCAGTGGGAAAATGGGTTTAGTGGTTTACCAACTGTGTCTTTGTCCCTGAAGACGCATTTCATTTAAGGGCGCAGCGTCAGAGGCAGAGATCCGGGACAGCAGCGTGGAGATGCTGCAGACCTATTTAACCAGCATCATTGAATCAATCGTGGCCTCGGTCGATCAGTGTCCTCCGGTTATGAGAGTGGCCTTCAAACAGCTGCACAAGAGAGTAGAGGAGCAATTTTCTGCGCCCGAGAACGAGGTCAGTCTAAAGCTAAGCGTGAAAAAGAAAGAAAGAAAGAAAGAAAAAAGTTGGAAACACATTTTCAAAGCAAATGATTGTACTTGGAGGTCCTTAAAGAAAATTTCCCAGAGTCATAGATCTGTTTTTTTTGCCACCTCGATATTGACAGGATGTAAAATACCTGGCCATCAGCGGATTCTTCTTCCTGCGTTTCTTTGCTCCTGCTATCCTTACGCCAAAACTGTTCCACTTGAGAGACCAGCACGCTGACACCCGTACGAGCAGAACACTGTTACTACTGGCCAAGGTATGACTCAATGACTGAGACACTACTTTTAATCATTTATTCATATCCAGACATCGCCCTTAAGTGAGTATAAAACAAACCGTGAGGCAGCGGGTGTCTTTGATTCAGCGGTGGCACGATATGTGCAAGCTGTGAGTCTTATGGCGAAGATGTAACATAAAACTTGTGTAGATGTCCACAGTATTATCTTGGATACGCTTTTTTTATAGACAGCTTTAGCAGAGAGATACAAGAGTCAGGCCATTTTATGACAAATAAAGATCATACAAAACCCATGTCTGCATCCTTGTGGTCTATTTCAGTGTTTAATGAAAAGCCTGTGAAACATAAACAGATGAAATTACAGCAGATATGCACCGCTGAGCAAATATTTTTTTTGTGGAAGTGCTAGGAATCCCACTTGGTTGAGTGTCACTGAGAGCTAACCACTCTCTAAGTGGACGTGACCTCATACATGTGACGAAAGATCATCGCCGTGAATGTCTTTAAAAACAAACCCCCGCTACGATCACATGTTAGTGAGTAAAGCATCTTTAATCTCCCACATGTGGCCTCTGTGGCTCTGAAGTACTGTTGCCATGGGCCGTCCACAGAAAGAAGGAACGGTCTATTTTTACCTCTGTGAATGCAGAGACCAGACAGCGGTTCAAAGCCGAGCATCAGAGAGGGGAGTAGATAGGGACTTCCTTCTTGCCGTAGGCCAGGTGTGGGCCGGACAAAGGGCCTCGCAGCATGCTTGACCCCAAGGGACCCTTTTGATCTTTGACTTTGAGACCTGCTGTCAGTGAGTGGAGATTTGATGCGATGAAAGATGTTCGTGTAGAGCAGGTAAACGTGTGTGTGTGTGGTCTCCAGGCTCTACAAAGTGTCGGCAACTTGGGCCTTCAGCTGGGTCACGGGAAGGAGCAGTGGATGGCGCCTCTTCATCCCATCATCCTTCGCAGCGTGGCCTCTGTCAAGGACTTCCTGGACAAGCTGATCGACATAGATCACGACATCGGTGAGGCTGACGACACTGAACGCATCACTCAACTTGTGATCAAAAGCCAAGTCCAGAGGTCGTGCTGTTTAGGCGAGCAGCTGCTACCAGGATGAAGTGAAACTCTGTGGTGAAATATTAATAACTAGCTGGAAGTCCGTAGAAGGAAGGACATTATTAATGAGCTGATGGGGAACTGGAGTGAGACGCCACGCGGGTTACTCAACATGTGCTGGCTGCTTTCCTACTATCATGCGTTAGTGATCCCGTTGTTGTGAAACATCTGCCCCTCTGTGACATATCATATGTCAGTCTTGTTCCTCACATCGCACCCTTTCTTTTCTATTAAACAACAATTTGACATTTAGAGCCCTTCATGTGGATTTGTAGATCTTGTAGATTTAAGCACTTGTTAATCCTCCGTAAGGCTGTCATCACGGTGATGGAAAGAGGCTCAGGTGTCAAATTATTGATATATATATATATATATATATAATATATACTGGTGTAAAACTAATTCTTGTTTTCTGTTTGATTATCAACACAGCACCACCTTGTGCCTCTCAGGTTGAACATCTGTTTTCCTCTCCTCCCCGCAGTGTCTTCAGTGCCTCAGAGGGCCGTTTTTATGCCTTCAGTGACAGTCAAGGAGGGATACCTCCACAAACACAAAGCAGAGGGGCCGCAGCTGCTCTCCCGCTTTGCCTTTAAGAAGCGCTACTTCTGGTTGACTAGTGAGACACTGTCCTATGCCAAGACCTGTGATTGGCAGGTTGGTGCTGAAGTTTTATGTTACACCGACATACAGTATTTATATTAATCATCTGCATTGCGTGTCATTTTGGAAACCAGACTCGTGTGGTGTGTAGGTTCGCTTTGTTTCATGGAGTAGTGTTAATAAAATCTAGAAAGGCAAGTTAAAAATAAAAAAAATCTACTCTCTACCTGTGACATTTTTTGGTAATTATCATCACAGAAATAATATTTAAAGCCCTTGCATTTTCTAAAGGAATGCATATCGACCATTGAGTTTTGGAGTTTTAGACTAAGATCATCTTATGCTGAGAAATTATGGATTTGTAGCCGTTTTAGTTAAATACTACTATTAATTATGTGCATTCTCATGCAATATAAAGAGAAATATTGAGGAGATTCCCATCTACTACCTCATCATATCAGTTCAATATTTGTAAGATTGAGCTAAAGCCATTTTTATGTTGGCTAATGTTGGTTAGCTGTGGCGGCCATCTTAATTTGGATTGATTCTAAAAGTTCATCAGTTGCAGATGTATGCGCTGACTTCTTGCAAACTTGATAAACGTCTGTCCAGTAGTTTACGAGACATAAACTACTCTGCCTTTGCCCTTTGGCAACAAGCGATAACTGTGGCTCATCTGCTGGACCAAAGATGTGTGAAAGTAAATCATCTCTTTTAAAAAGCTGATGCTTTAGAACCAGTCAGTGGTTATACCCTTTGACTGACATGTATGGCTCAAGCCACTAAAAGACGAGGAAACCTTTCAGCCATCTCCTTTTTGCCTTTGTGTATTTGTGTCGCTCCTCATTTGAGGTCATCATTAGTGCTACCTTGTGAAAAGGGTCTCCTCTCATTTACCGTCCAGAGTCTGTAAGAGAAAGAAGGAGCTGGGAACAGCCCGGCCCTGACCTCTAAAAAGCTCTCTCTTTGAGCTAGGTCCTGCTTTGTGCGACAGGAATAAAGGCGCGGGTTAATTGAAGGCTGTGGATATTCAAACTAACATTGCTAATCAGTCCGCAGACAATGTCCTGGCTCCTTTCCACCATGTTTGGAGCACTCCATTTTCAGCGAGGCGAGCTCCTGTTGGAAGTGGCTGATTTACACTTAAAAGTGGCCTTTGCTGCCACGGCAATCATCTTCATGTCCCTTCTCACGGCTTAATGTTCGTAGAGTATTTCTCTAGCTATATGAGAAACCTTTCCGTTAATGTTCTTTGTGATCAAACGTCAGCTTAATTTAACTGAAACCGTAACATAATGTGCCTCAGGGAGGAGGAAGAGACATCATTACTGGCGTGTACGTACTTGTGTTAATTGGTGTTGTGGTTTGTGGCTAAATTGTTGCAGGTGCGCTCTTCAATCCCCATTCAGTGCGTGTGCGCGGTGGAGAGGGTGGACGAGAATGCCTTTCAGCAGCAGAATGTAATGCAGGTCATCACCCAGGACAACGACGGACAGCTGCACACCATGTACATCCAGTGCAAGGTGCGTTTCTGCCCGCTCCAGCCGCTCTCTGTCTTTTTCAGTTTTCAGCATGATGTCTGTGAGCTGTTATTTTGTAACGAATAGGTAAAAGGGTTGCGTCGCTTTTCATTTAACTGACACATTTCACCATTTGCTGACCACTTTTTTTTTTTCTTTTTTCTTTTCCCCCTGGCTGAACAGAATGTGAATGAGCTGAACCAATGGCTGTCTGCGATAAGGAAAGTCAGCATTTACAATGAGCACATGCTGCCCTCCTTTCATCCGGGCGTTCATCGCAGCGGCAAGTGGACCTGCTGCCTGCAGGTGGACCGGGCTGGTAATCCTGCTAATAAAACCTCTAATGCTCCTGTGAGGACTCGGCGTGCGGCACGATTATCTCCACATTTTCTCTTAAGGGTCTAAGAACATGCGTGAATATGTGTTGAAGTAGGCTTAAGATGTAAAAGGATATTAGAATTAGTGGAACAGCCACTTGAAGCCTTGTCTGCTAACTTGTGGGTGGTTTCAGAAAACAAATGAGTTCAGGAGTTTAAACCATTTTTGTTTCCTAAACCTTGAATTATCGCCCACCGCTGACAGGTGAAAGGTGGAAGACAATGTGCTTGGCTGTGTGTGTCTATGTTTCTTACCAAAATATCTCATGAACTACTGGACAAATTTTGTAGTCAACCCAATTTAAGATGGCTGCCACAGCTAATTGACCTTGAAAACCACAAATATGGCTACAACTCTGTCAATTTTAAAGATACTGACCTACAGTTCACTGTGGTGGTATCTGAAAGCCATGCCCAACACATAGTCCAAGTGCTACCCATTGCAGAAGATCTTTGCTTAAACTTTAAGCATTAACTATTGGAGTCAGCCCTGTTTGTCTGTTAGCAAAATATTTCATGAAACACTGGACAAATTTTAATGAAACTCTCAGATATTAACGATTGGATGTTCACCTACAAGTGATTTTCTTTTGAAGTTGATCCAAGTCAAGATGGCCGCCACAGCGGATCAACATTAGCCAACACGAAAATGGCTATATTCCGGTCTATTTTATCGATGTTGAGCTAAAATTTCGTGTGACAGTAGCTGAGAGTCCTTCACAACAGATGCTCTTAAGAGTGATATTTTCTAGGCTTCACTACAACTCATTTCTCACCAACTCTCTGGCATTAAAGGTGAATAATAATAATAATATTCTCTTTCAAGGTTTTTAATCGTAGCTATGGTTTTTGCTTCTTCAGTGCAGAATAAACTCTGACTATAACGCAGTTCTCTTTCCAATGAACCTGTGAGCTACTGTTTGTGCATGTGATGACATTGTGATATACATTTTTGGTAAATGTAATGGTCATTATCGTCTTTATGCACCACTATTTAATAAAAGGCTATGTCTCAGTAACAGGCTGCAGCAGAACCCACTCGGCTGTGACTTTGGGGGACTGGAGCGACCCGCTGGATCCCGACGTAGAGACGCAGATGATATACAAGCAGCTCCTGCACGGCAGAGACGCACTCAGGTTGGTATCCTCCTCCAGCTTCAGCCCTGCTGCAGCTTTATTACTGGACACTAGAGGGCTATGTTGTAGCACAGGAACACACTGGTGTGCTGTTGCTGCTTCTTGGCTTCTCGGAGAGCCATATATTTATCTGTCACTGCATGAAAAGGCAGAAACAGCCTCCAGGGAGGAGGCAGTGATGTTATGATAAGATTCTGACTGATACTGCAGGGAAAAGTATCTGGAGATGCCTGAAGCCGATCTATCGCCAAGCAATAAAGAAGAGAGGATAAACTCTGATATTCACCCAGGTGAGGATGAACTGTAACTGCAGAGGTATGTTTAGTAATGAGTGTGCTTTTATACTACTTTTGACTTTTCACAGTGCTTTGCTTTATTTAAATGAATACGAGTAAACTCTTCTTCTGTGCTCGTGTCTTGCAGATGGCGCAGAGTGCAACGTTCAGCTAATGAAGCCAGGTCAGAGCGTTGCCGCTCGGCTGCTGGCAGTGATAGAGGATCTGGAGCAGGCTCACGCTGCCTTCCAACAAAGGGAAAAAGAGGACGCCGCCTGTGTCATTCTGAATCCCTAGACTGCACACGTTCTGGGATCTATTATTGCCTGAAAGGGGGGTGGGGGGGGGGTGTTAGGGGAGGAAGAACACCAAAATAAGGGAGCATCAGCTACACGCTCTCTCCAGATTGTAACGGGAAAAGAAGAAGGGGGAAAAAAAAGGGGGTCCACATGATGCAACCTCCTCCAGCTTTTAAGTTCATTTAAGGAGCAGCGGGAACTCAGCCACTTTTAATCTTTTTCTGTGTTCTGAGTGCCACCGACGACGGCGCCGGGAGGAGATTAAGATACTTGATGATAAAGGGGTGCAAGGAACTTTGAAGGATGACATGACTTGATATACATTTTTTTTCTTCTGTAGATAACAAGCAATCTGTTGCATGGCTTGCATGCACTTGTTCAATGTGAAAAGGAGCTTTTATATTTTAAGATTTTGTACAGAACTTCACTCAGTCACATGTTTTTATTTAAAAAGCTTCTTGTGGCGTATCTACGGTACCTGAATGTGAGATGGTTTGATATTTGTGTTTCATTCTTTTATTGAGGAAGTTTATCACCAAGGCCACAATGTAGCAACATCAGTACCATTAACAGGTTGTTATGCCATGGTAATTTAAAATGGTGATGCAAATGCCTCAATTTACCGCTGCCTGTACAGTGAGCACAACTAGTATTATTCACATGTTGCTTTGGACCCTTTATACAAAACAATGTGCTTTCGTTCGGTGCTAACTTAGGTCTGATGTCATTTGCTTTTGTTTTTTTTATTTTTAAAAATGCTTTCCACTTGCTGTAGCCATTCTAAAAGTCATGAGGGTAAACGTTTACCGGACTCACAAGTGTCAGCATATATATATTTGAGATGCCAACTTTTTATTTTTTACAAACTTAATAAACAGAAAAGTTTTTAAGGAAAGAACTTAAGGGAAACATTACTCCAAGATCAAGCAGGTCTTATGTTTGAAGAATAGAAAAGGTCAGAGGTCAGTGATTGTACTGGAGGTCAGATCTTTGATCCTACGACAGGGGTCTGCAACCTGTGGCTCTGGGGCCACATGCGGCTCTTTGGTTTCTCTGCTGTGGTTCTTTGTAGCTTTGACCAAAACTATTATGGAAATGAACTGCATATAACCATGGCAAGACAGAGGCTACTTTTAGCAGTTTTCCTTTCCAAATTTATTGAATAAATGAATACAATTTCTGTGACATTATGTTACGAGTTTGATCAGTTTGCAGAGGAAGTTTGTTAACCTGTTAGCTTCTTCTGAAATCACCCAGAAAATTGAACAGTTTTGACACGTTTGATGCAATGTCTTGAGGAAAAAAAAAAAACTAGGCAGTTTTGCACTCGTCATTAATTACTGTATCACATGTATGACAAGTCAGTCTGATTATAAGAATTAAAAGTCAATGTTTGCCTTTTGATATAAAAAACAAAGTCACGTAGTTCTGCATAGTTTAAATTTTAACAAAGAGGGTATAACACAAGTATTTATTATTGCTTCTTTATGTGTTGGATCTCTAATTTTAACATATAGAAGTAATAATAAATGTCAGCAGTTTATTATAGTTTAATTTCAGAATGTATCAAACAAGGTTTTTTATATAGTATTTATATAAAACCTACTGAGCTGTGTTAAACGTTTCACACCTCTGGTCTTTCCTTTTTAGTGGGAGAAGGAAGAGAAATGGCTCTTTTGATTTTAAAGGTTGCAGACTCTCAGCAGTCCGTCTACAGAGCGTGAGATGGAAGTCTGATGCTTCCATGAGGGACGAGCGTTCTTCCTGTCAAAGGTTTTTACACTGCTGTATGTCTGCCAGGTATGATAGTTCCTTTAAATTGGTGTGCAAAAAAAAAATCACAATGTCTGAGTTTGAAACAAATGAGCAGAATATGAACTGATGACCAAAATGAAACATTTGAATATTTTAAGCAATGAGCATTTAAAAATAACATTTTTCAAGAATTTTATTTGGCTTTAATGGGTTTAAGCTGATCATTGGGTCAATTTCCGAATGATAATTTGAGTTTCAGCAATTTAATTTTTTTTTTTATGACACTAAGCAAGCCATATCCTCAGGAAGCTAAGTTTGATGTGTGTGTATCAAAGAACATGCGTTTTTAAACTTTTACATAGTGTTTCTTCCCAATTTGTACAAAATGAGATTAAAATGAGTTTAATATGTTAACTTGATGTCTTTTGGACATAAATTTGTTCCCTATTTATCACAGAAACATTTTTTCCAGTGATTTTGTACCAGTTTTACTTTTATGTATTTCTGCTTTTGAGGATTTGCTTTACTTATTTGCCATTTGACGGAGCTTTTTCAGAACTACAGCCACCCCTATAGGTTTGTGAACTTCATGTCCCCGGTAATAGTTCTTATTTTAAAAAAACCCAGCAAACTGCTTGTCATATATTTTTATTTTTTTGCAAGTCCGCAATAATAATAATGTGCCCCAGCTGTATTTTATCTGTGAGAAAAACTGTATTATTTATTAAACGCCTATATCATCAGATTTGTCTTGTGCAGCAAAAAAAATAAATAATTAAAGTGATGGTTTTTATGTTGATTTGTGTCTATGTGAAGTGAAATGTTTAACTCTGTTCAGGCAAAATGATAAATTCATTCACAATTTTACAAATAATGCCTTATTTCTGCTGATCTCAGAACAAGATCAAAGTGTTTTTGGAGCCCACAAATAAATCATTTAATCAAACAACCATAACCACAGCCTTCACAATACAGGAGCCAGGCATTAAAATGCTAATGAGCGCAGACCTACCTGCAATGATGCAGCAGAGTCTCCCTGCTGCTGCTCAATGAGGAGCTGGATCACCTCCGGCCTCGATAAATCCCACGGCTCGCTTTTGCGTGCACCAACTTACAGCATCCAGAAACAAAAAATGACCATAAAGCAAATTTACTGCCAGCGAGGAATGTTCCTGCTGCACTCCACAGCTCCAGCAATGCTCGTTTATATCCATATAACAAGGAGCAGGGACCAGAGCTGCCTGGTTAGAGGAAATCCTGGAGCCAAACGCACCAACAGCTGGGAATTCAAAAAAAATGAAAATGAGGCAGAGTCGAGGTGAGGAAAAAAAGCCAGACAAAATGTCTCTGAGCCCCAAGGGCACATTTACTTTTATTTGAATTTTTTTTTTTTTCCCCACAAGAAACACACAAACATGCAACAAGGTCATCACAATAAAGATCGATTGATTAAGAAGCCCTTTTATAGTTTAAACAGTGTCTCTCGATAGCTTGCATTTAGCTTATGTCACACTGCTTAGGAGAAATCCCACACACAAATAAAAAAAAAAAAAGTCATGGTTTAAAAATGTCACCTGAAATGGGCACTTAAAATGCGAAACATTCAGATGTTTTATGTCGGATGTGTGAGGAGAGAAGCCAAACGCTGTCCTGACCCCACGCCCATAAATCAAACCAACAGAGGAAAGAAGACCTTTCTACTTAACTAAAGTAGGTTGCAAAACCACAAAGACGCTATGATGTCTTTGTACACAAAGAGCTATGCATTGTCAGTACACCTACAGTTTGGTTGACATGCACTTCTGGAACATAACTATCTTTAACGGACATAAACCTAAGCTTTGTCTACCGGCTGCCCACTTGGCACACACTCAGACACATTCACACTGAATGAAAAACAAAATATACACATAATTACACATAAAACGGTAAGGTATCATTTCAGAGAGAGAGAGAGAAGTACAGTTTGCAGCAGACACTACAAGAGTACAACTGTAAATACTTCATAGGGACAAAGTGACTTTTTTTAATCACTTAATTCTACCTCTAAATAAATGCAACAGTGTGGAATCAACCCTAATAAGAATAATACAGTAAAGTTACGCAAGAGTTCTTTTAGAGACGATCGATAAAAAAAGACATCAAAAATATATGTTCTCCAACGCAGAGCATGTTGACGTCGTCAGCCTGCAACCCCACTTTGTTTAGAAACCAGGAGGTAGGCACCCCACAAAGGAAACATCCGCTGTCATTTAAACCCAGGGATCCGCCTTCGTGCTACACGTAAGTCCCGTAATACGTCTTAAAAATAGGAAATTGCATAAAGACCATCTCTCTCTTCTTTATTGAGACAATGACTCTTCCTCTAGTTGCTGACGCTTCAACGGAACCAACAAGGAAAAGAATTCCCTGATTAAAAAAAAAAAAAAAAGAAGCATTCTGTCTTGCCGTCCAGTTTCAGAAACGATGTCAGGGAGGCTGCGAGGGAGGAAACTGTGAGCTGTTTTTAACGCCTGGGTCAGAATCACACTTTAATCCTTTCTGATGTTTGGTTTAGCTTGTGCAGGTTGACAGGAAGATGGAAGCTGCAGAAGGTCAATCGAAATAAAAAACGATAAGGAGACTTTTTTTTTGGTCAGAACGCAAACAATGTTCAAAGTATAGTGTTAAGGTAACAGTTCAGAACTTTTGAAGTGGGGTTCTGGGTAAGGTTATGAATAAACATCTTACCTGTTGTAGCTCTTTGAATGTCCTCAGTTTAGAGAAATAAAGTTTAACTCTAATCGGACTGATAAGCTTATGGCTAGTCTGAGTGGGGCCAAGATTAAAGTAGGATGCTGTAACCTTAAAACAACTTTTCATCCATATTTGAAGCACAAATATCTAGTTGAAGCTGAAACCTGGGGGACTTTTGGCAGAAATTTCTGCCAGAATAACTACATAATGTGAAACTGACAGCTATGTAAAGGTTTTCAGAGCGGCATTTACACAAACTGCTATGAAATTTTTGATTAGATTTGTTTTCAGACGGGGGCGAATTACTTTGTCTTTGGCCCCACAAAACTATTTCTTCAAGTGGATGTCATTCGAGGAGTTATCTAGAACAGGTAAGATAAGAACTGCTTATAACCTTGCCACAGAACCCCGCTTCAAAAGATCTGAACTAACCCTTGAATTGCATTGTTTTAAGAGTTGCATTTTAAATTTTTTCTTAAACACTGCTTCGTATCTGACATCTGACAGCGGCGTTCATTTGGATGATTTGTTTAAGTTCAGTTCACTTCTTTAAACCTTATAACTACGATGAATCCCACTAGCCTCTAAAACAATCTCTTAAGAATATTTGGATTTTGACCCAGGCTTACTTCTTGTTTAAACCTTAACAGAAAGGCTGACTACATCTATCTTCATGTTCTGGACAAGCAGAAAAGGAGAACTGGCTCATCTGGGGGAGGGTTAAGGGCCAACGTCATGCTGCTAAATCACCTCCACCGACAATAAAATCCCATTTGCTGTATTTTACGGCATCCACCAGGAACTCAGCTACACAGACCCAATAATAAGGTAACGACAGCAGCGCGTACGCTAAGACTACTTGGAACACAAGACGTCCATGACGAGTCATACGTGTTTCAGTCCCTGACAAACTGACAAATTCTGCCAGATATTATGAATTTGTGTGCCTGCGTATAAATATGTGGGACGGTCTTTGTATTTTCTATACAGAAGAGTATAAAAATAAACTAAACCTACACCACTGACTCAAGTTGAGCTTGAAGTTAAAGGTATATCACATCTGCAAATGTATATTATATATATATATATATATATATATATATATATATATATATATATATATATATATTTTAAAGCATCACAAGCCGGTTTAGAAACGTCAACCTAAAAAAAGACAGAATTAATTGCAATCTAAGACTTTTTACATAAAAAATAAAAAGCTGGTTGAACATAAAGTTGCCTGAAAGTGCTATGGAAGACTTTGATTTACCCCACAGCTAGGTGGCCACCAATAAACTTTATACCAACTCCCCGTCTCATTAAAACAGATCAGATGCTCTGCACCATTAGTTTGCCTTTAATCTCAGAATGAAGAAACATAACAAGGACCTTAAGGATCTTTCGCTCGTGGGCATGAAATCTGAGGCGAAAAGAGGAGGATGTGGTGGAGGGGGGGAAAAAAAAAGACATACTGGAGCAGAATTTGCATGTCTCCTTGAATGAAGCTTTCTGCAGCAGGGGGGGAGAGCGGGGAAAATGGGGTCGAAGCAACACAAAATGAGATGTTTCACCGCTCACTACACAGGCAGGCAGAGCCCCGTATGCTGCCTAAAGGATTAAACAGGCAAACAGGAGCACGACCCAAGACGGAGCTCTTAAATGAAAACCGAGAAGAGGAGCGTCCCATCTGAGCGCTCCGCTGTTCTTCTCAAGGACTTAAAAAGCGAGCAGGAGAATACCTCAGAGCAAGCGCACACTCACTCCACGGTCGGCATGATGGATGGAGCCGGCGGCCGCTCCAGCACGGAGAGTAATAACGCGGGCTTTACATTCACAGAGGTCAGCCTCATCAGTGTGTCGACAAAACAAATGAGTTTAACCTTGGAGCACGGGTGCGAATCCCGCCTTATAAGCTCAACTGCTCAAGTCCCCGTTACATGATGTCGCTGGTTTCGTCTTATTGCATGCGTCTCCTCCCAGTCGGTGCACGAAGGTAACCACACGAAACACTTTTACGACCAAACACCAACTCCAATTTCACCGATTCACCAACTTGTTGTACGAAAGGTTTCATTAAACCTTAAATGACATCATTAAAGCCTGGATCCTCTCTTAAAAAGAGTGCACAAGCAGCTTTAACTACCTGTGATACATCAGTTAGATATATCTAAAAAGTAAAAGGGGAACGCAAGTAATAAAATCATTTGAAATCCTTTTTAAAGCTGATATTTTTCTTACATGTATCTTCATAATAACAAACAACAACTGAACTATTAAAACCTCCCCCTATTGCTGATATTTGCTGGACATTCATGATGCAGCGTTAGTCGGGGCCATGCATTCAACAGCTTAGCCTTTACAATTATGTGTGATTTGGCCCCTTTGCGATTCGACTCCAAGTGCAGAAGAACAGCGTCGGTTTAAATCTACAGGAGGTTAAATATAATTTACTTGCAGCTCTCAGCAGAAATATAAAAGTGTTCTTATATCCTCGGTCTTATGAGAGACCCTACCACAGACGCGACATGCTCAAGGCATGGATCAGGAGACAGCTGCGTGAAGATCAAACATAAAACACTTATTTCTGCTTCTATTGCTCTCGTTCCACAACTCGTGATGGTGTGTTCGCTTGGGTGACGTTTAAGAGCTGTCCTTCAGGTTGTCCTCGCCGACGCCCTGAGCCGACAGCTCTGTCAACACATTGTCCAAGTAGTTGGGGTCGGGGTAGCCGTGGCCCGTCAGGTTGGAGCCAAACTCTGTCTTGTGGTGGATCTCGTTCCACACCACCGTGTCAGACTCACCGGTGGTGCTGGATGTGCCGATGGTGAAGATGAGTCGGCGGTCCCAGGCCATTATTAGCAGCTTTAGGACCTGAAGTTTTAGAGGAAACAAAAAGAGAAAGAGGAAGAATTGTATGAAACTGACAGGGAAACGACGAGGATTGAGTGTGCTCTCTGGCACTGGTGTCGGAGCTCACCTTCCTGCCTTTCTCGTTGTCGGGCAGGTAGCAGTGTCGAGGGAACCCTCTCGCACTGAACTTCTTCCCGGGGTTGGGGTGCTCATTGGTCTGGTGAAAATGTCAAGAAGAAAAACAAATATCTTATTCTGTGAAAACCAATTACAGCCAAATTGTGTAGAAAATGTCAATAATGCCCAGAAGACGAGCTGCACTGTTAAAGTTGCTCACAATGGCCCCTCTCTTAAAAGGGCCATTCAGAGATATACTTATGTAAATATACATGTGCTGCATGAGGGGGCAGAGAAGCATCAAACCTAGAGTATTGTCTCCTGTAATGATGCATTGTTATGCTTTGCTGACCAGAGTGGTCATGACCTCAGCTATTCTGACCCTGGGGACACTGAGGCTTTTCTGCTGGTGGAAAACAAGCTCACTTTATTGGCTCCATTAATGTTAATCTCAGCAGCCAGGAGGAAATATGCAGCTCTTCCAATCTCCTGCTACACATCAGCTAGGGCCGATACTGTGCACTCCAAAAGATAAACTGCACCCACAGCCTGATCCTTAAGACTACAGTGTCCTTAGTGTCCAAACAAGTCATCTTTCAGCACAAAGTTCTGCAGGACAGCAGGTGAACGGAGTTTACAGAAGGGGCTGGATTCATGCACACAAAGCGTCAGCGTTATGGATTGAGTGACCTCGGACGGGCCTCACCTGGATTCCTGCAGGAATGTCGTAAACGATGCGGATGGTTTTGGCGTCGGGGTATCCGGGCAGGGAGTGGGGGATAACGTGGTACTCCATCTTCCCCGGGGGCTGAGTGCCGGTTTTCTCCCCATAGATAGTTTTACAGGTTGGACACTGTAGGCTGCCATCCTGGTTCGAAATGAAAAAGAACAATTCCACAGCTTTTCATTAATCACACAATAAAATGGTGCAGACTGGCACAAATATGCTGGTGTCATATTGCTTTAAAAGGCTTTAAAATAACTAAATAAATGTTCCCTATACTTCCCATTTTTAATTGTGATGCTTAAAATGATAAAATATTGATTAATGATTTATCATTCAAGTGAGTCAGTATATCTATTGTGGGAGAGGTAATGAGACAGGAAGATTTTACACCATTCTGCATGTCTCCTCAGTTTTAGAACTTTATGGTGAGTTTCAGCTCATTGTTTTACTGTAATTGTGGAGCTGCTGCTTTACTGATTTGGTCAGCTTTACAGCTCAGTCTCCCGTAGTTCTGTTTTAGGCTGCAGTGGCCAGCTGTTTTCAGACAACCTAAAATACTCTAACCACACTGCACCAAACAGCAACAGGTTTGCGAACGTATCCAACAACTAAAGAGGAAAGAATATAAAAAATATTACTTTTTCTGTCCTCAAATCAGTATTAACTCAGACTAGGCACATGCTTGAAAAGACTTGTTTGGAAACGTCCCATTAAGTGAGACATAAAAAAAGGAGTTAACACTTTAAAAAGTGTGTATTTCATGTCTATACAATCATTTCTAAATAACACAAATGCACCAAAACAAAACCAAAAAAACATTTTAGTTTTTAATCAAAGGATGCTGTTGAATTTTTGGTAATATCACAATATCATAAATCAATAGATTATTTAGGCAGACCTAAATGTGTTTAGGACCGTGCATCGTGCATCATGGAAAAGGTGTGCCACAGGTATCGATTCTGGGCCTCTTTCTAGTCTTTCTGTTTAGCAGTAGTCTAAATCAAAATGTAAAGTCTCCATGTTAGGCTGATGACACAGTCATGTGCTGCTCTAAAACTTCATCAGGCTCTCCGTCTGCAACAAAGGACATTTAAACTATACGCAGTTGAACTTGTGATCCTTAATCACTTATCAAAAGTTTGTGTTGAAGTCGATTTCTAATCAAGTGTTTCACAAGGGATGATTCTTTCTTTACACATCATATCCAACATTTTGTTAAAAAAAAAAGCAAAAAAAAAAAATAAAAGCTGAAATTATAATTTTATTTTAGACTCAAGCCATTTTTGTCATTTAATACTAAAAAAAGGAAACAGTACACATAATTAAATTGATTCAAGATCTGGTATTTTCAGCTTTGTTAGGTTGTGTGTTTTGGTGACTAAATGTTATGAGATGCAGTTTAAATTCTCATATGTAGTTTTAAACAATCAGATTAGCTCAAAATGAGGTAAAGACAGAAATTAAAAAGTCAAAGCCTGTGTAGTTCTCACTACCCTGCTTGTGACCTCAGATTCAATCAGTATCACAACTGAGGCTGACTGAATATGTTTTATTTCTTGCCTCATCTGCAAAAGTAAGTGATACATTTGCATTTTTATGGAGGCAAAATAAAGTGAGCAAAGAGTGATCTGATTTGTATAAGAGATCCCCATCTGTGTGCAGCAGTACTAAGGCCGGAACGTTTGCCAGTGTCGTGCAAACCAGTCAAGCTGGAAGGCATCGCAAGGTTTTAGTTGAGCTGTGAGTGATATCATAACAACGTCTGGCTCACAAGCTTTTACCCACCTTATTGCCATTGTTGTACATGGCCACCAGGCACAGCAGATGGTACATGTGACCACATTTGCCAAGTTTGCCCACCAGCTCTGGCTTGATGCCTTTCTGCTGCAGGACGCCTTCGTAGCCTGACGACATTACCAGCCTCTCCATGCAGATGGTACAGTCCTGGAATATATATATATATATATATATATATATATATATATATATATATATATATATGGGTGAATATTTATTTCACTTTCAGTTAGGATGCTGAACAGACTGCATCTCTCTGTGGGCACAGAGCTGCCTAAGTCCTCTTTGACACTGGGTAAGGTTTTGGATTATTTCCTTACCTCGTCTGGAACCACTTTGATCTTCTCTGTGTATCTTCGCACCACATCCTCTGGGTTTTTTCCTAATTTTAAAATAAAGAAAAACAGATGAGATTCCCACCAAGAAAATATATCTTGACATAAAGTTGGCACCTTCATTTTTTTAAATATATAATATTTATAATATAAAAATGCAACTCTGCATGTGTGTATTGCACATGTATACAGTAAATTGTTTAAACAGGATCACCCTTACATTTGTACATAACTATTCCCAACAATAATCCCATGTGTGACCATGCTACTATGGCTGTGAGCACAACCTCAGTTTACATCCCCTAATACGCCTAAAGGCAACCATTTTCTCCCCATGAGCCGTTGTTTGTTCATTTGAGGGACAGCCAGAGAGCGGTACCAGGGGCAGCAGCTGACAGCCATGCTCAGGTGTAAATGGGAGCCAAGAGGAAGGATAAAAAAGGAGGAGCAAGACATGGGAAGCATGAATTAACAGTATTACAAAACTGCCATTTGACGACTCATTTACGGAGATCAGATTTTACTCAAACTCTCAGCCATCATTAAAACACCTGTGCGTTTCCTCCTACCACATGTCGTGGCTTTTCTTGTTAAAACAAAAAAGGTCCACACGCTTCAGTTTGTATATACCTGATGCTACAGTAGTATCAAAATTATATCTCTTAGCCTCTTATTTTAAGTGTTGACTCTTGTCTGACCTAAAATCTGTCTGTAGCTGCCAGTACAGGATGTTGTTTGGGCCAAAACAAGTGAGCCTGAGCCACAAACACACAGCTTGAAACTTGGCAGGATCCGTTCTTGTGTGATTACAATCTTGCAAACCTGGCAAGAATCCAGTTGCTCTGCAAGATTATGTAATGGGTCTGCATCTTCGGTCCAAACGGAAGTAAATGTTTGAGATTTTTTTTTTTAAGAAATACCCCAGCTATTGGATATGGGTATACGATCAGCATAAATTCAAATACCTTCTGATATTGATTGGCTTTCTGAGCTAAGCTGTTACAAAATGTTTTTAGGCAAGACATTGAATCCAAAGTTACTCTTGATGGCAGTCTAGCTCTCTTTTAAATTTGCCCATATAGCTGCACAGAGCTATATTTAGCATGCAACACACCAAGTTAACATTGTGTTTGTGGTAACATTACTGCTATTATTCAATGTCCAATTTTAACCTTATTGTGTTAATATTAGCAATTAGCCTATATAGCATCAAATAGCTGCAAACATTCTCTTTTATGTTTTTATAAACATAATTTAGATTAAAGTTTATCACAGATCAGTGATTTTTTTTAAAGAAAATTCCAGGTAAGAACAAATCCTCTTACTCCTTTTTAATGAAAAGTTTCATTAAAGCGCGAGGTCAAACTAGCAAGTCTGCTTTTCTTCTTTATTGTTTGTATGCCGTCTCTCTGTTAGCGCTCAAAGTGCATCATCTCGTCACACCTAAGAATGGGAGTTAAGAGAATCTTGAAGGAAAGAGCAGATGGACATCCGACAGCTACACCAATCAATTATGTCTCCCATGGTCCACTGAGAGGCCAGCCGGCACTTACTGGAGAAGTCCAACTACACAATCCCTTTTAAAAGGCAGTTAACATCAACACAACCTTGTTCATTACTTGCCTCACAACTGCATGCATTTATTCCTTCTATAAAGTTATATAATTACAGTCTACTACTCTGTTTACTTTTAGATCTAAGTTGATTACGTTTTATATTAGCTTTTTTAAAGTTACAGAAATGGTTTACAAGGCGAGATTAAATGAAATGTAACCACTGTACAGCCTAAATAGAACCGTGTTACAACTTTATTTGGGAAGGTTTTATTTGCAAGCTGAAGAACAATCGCACAGACCACTGGTACAAAACTGTGCAAACATTGTGCAAAGCTTGCTGAGGCAAATACTCTCTGTTGACTTTCCACAGCGTATTTCTTCTCCATTCTATGGCATGCAGCAGAAGCACTTAGCATTTACATTTGCTTTCATAAAGGTTTCTTTACTGTTATTTGCTCACCTCTCTTAAGGTGCTTCTTTTTGGTTTTGCGGCGCATGCCATTGATCCCCGGCACAGGCTTCATGTCGCTCTTGTTGATGGGTGGCGGGTGCAGTATGGGCTTTGGAGCTCGAGTCAGGCAAACTGGCAGACCTGCAGCGCACATCAGGATACCTGTCATACCTGACACATATGTGGAGCACACACACACAAGCACACAGAAGAGTGGGGAAAACAGTGATGGTAAATTTCCTTCAGCGTAAATAAATGCAGATTTAAAATTTAGAAGGAAAAAAAAAAAAGAAATCAAAAATCGTCATTTCTAGGTTACACACATACGGCGGATTTGTTGTCTAACCTGCGAGTGCTGGGTGCACTGGTCCTGAGCCGGTCAGATTCTTCACTGGGAGAGCAGGAACACTGTAAGGGAATAAAAAATTAAGTGAGCCCAGGGATCGAAGAAAAGAAACACACAGTGGACAAAACAATGCCTAAATGCTGTGCCACACCTGTCAGTGCCATGGCTCAACAACCCTGAAAGCAGCAGACAGTTTTCACCTCTGCATCCCACGATAAACACACAAGTTAGAATGTCATGTGCTTCAACACAGACACAAAAGTGCAATGGGATGAGACGGCCTGACTCGTGTACAAAGCGCCGGAGCAGAGCCCGATTCAGGATGACATTTGGAGAGGTTGGGCTCTGTGGCAAACACAGGCGACAGTTGAGCACGCTTTTCGAAATGAGCGGAGCACGGCGGACAAAAGCCATTGATGTATTAATAGCACAGAATTCAACGACCTTCTTTTCAGGGTGCCAGAGCCTCAGTTCAAACAGCATCCCACAGCAGAGCACAGCTCAGGAACTAGTTTCCTTCTTATAAAAAGCAGGGATTTATAACAGCCCAGATGAAGTCAAAACTAGATAAACTAATCATTTTATATAGTTATAAGAGCTTTGAAAAGATTTAGTGTCACCTTAAATATCATTAAATTACCTAATTAAAAAAGAGGTATCCACAGAATGAGATTTGGGTGAGAATAACACATGTGAGGAGCCTGTTTTTAAAAGTATAAAGCACATGTTTAGGGCAAAATGTAAGGAACTATTTGTAGAATAAGTTTGTAAGAGTTTCAGTCTGAATGTAGAACTGAAACCTGAGAAAACTAAACAGTTTCTAAAGGCTTAGTCATACAATAACTTCCTCCTTTTGAGTTCAGGCAAAATTAAGGGTTTTATTTTAAGTCCTAAAAGCCTTAAAGTTTTACTATCAAAATATATTACTTTGAATGGCATGAGTTTAACCTAAAGTGCTATGATAAGAAGAGGCTACAAGGATAATTAGTTACAAAAAGCCAGCATCAAAGTGACTGTTTTTCTCAAAATAAGCTAAAAAATAACATTGTACGCAGAATTACAAATATTACTTTTATCTGTCAGTAAACAGCAATATATGTATATTTGAGTCTGACATAGCCTCAACGTCCACCAGGAGCTTATTGTGGAGGTCACAGACTCTCCGGCCATTGCTCAGACAGAGCATTTCATTGTCCTACAAAAGGTTCAATTGTTTTACTGACCTTTCCTTTGGCAAAGCCCTGAAAATACAGTGCTGCAGACTGGAAGTCTCCCAATCATAATACCAGTCTTGTCACAATATTAATCACAAGCTCACTTGTTGACTTATAGCCTAAAACTGGTTAATAATACAAATGAAAATGATACTCTTGCAAAAAATACACAGTATAATCACAGGACAAATCTTTTGCTATGTTATTATTATGGCTTTTGGCTTCTTAAAATATTTGACTGGAAAGGCTCTCTTTTCAGTAAAAGTTCCACTTTTCTGGTTACCATGTTATTACCCTGACTAGTAGTTTTACAACTATTTTTGTTTTCCCCAAAACTTTCAACAACCATGTCATTTGCACACTTTTTAAAACAGCTCTGAATATGAAGATTGCTTTCTTGCTTTAGCAAAGCCTTGTAACTTGTAAACTGTTGATTTACAGATACCAGAAATGGAGCGCTCGTATGACATTATCTTGCTCTGTATCTTTCATTTGCAGTGATCTGAATTCGCAGGGTAAGAGACACTGAAACTGGCGGCATGGATAATATTGAACTGCTGCCTCATATTAGCTGCTTCACAGACACTTTGCATGCAAATCAAAAATGTCAATTTAACATCTGCGTGGTCTGGCAAAAAAAATAATTAAACAAATCAGTCACGTCAGATTTTAACTGACAGTTTATCCTCGCTGGCTCTGCACTTTTTTTTTTCCCTTTTTTTGTGCAGAATGTGCAAATGTTTCATAGCACAACCAATAAGGGGCTGAGCTCCAATTTGCATGCACTGTATATTTAGTTTCGTACTCATGCGGCTGAGAGAAAGGTCGTTTCATGCAGTTGAAATTTTAAATAGAAATACTTGAGCTCAAATCTTTTAACAGTATAATGATTGGCTTTCTTTGCTCTGATATGTTGCGTCTACTCTGCGCTCTGTCCTCTGAGCACTCATTGTAAATTGTAAAAAAAAAAGGACATCAATAATTAACTAAAGGTATGTTCACAGACCAATGGGAAACATTGTTACACAGCAGCCACTCTGACAGGACTGCATTTAAAAGACAAACCCATTGGGATGGAAACATTTTGTTATAAAAATAAAAGGTGGTCACTCAGAACAAATTTATATTGATTTTATTGAATTTTCCCTCAGAGGGAAGTTGATGCCAGCCAAGAACCGACCAGAAAGGCAAAGTCACATGATGTAGGAGTCAACTCGTCACCTGGCTGCATGTGTTTATTACTAGAAAGATAAAAGCGAAAGAAGTCGACCACAGACACATTAGCCGCTGGCATATCCTTTGAATCTCTTTGACCATGAAGCCTCTGAGGGCTTTGGTCCTCCAGGTCTCCTGCGCTTCACAAATCCGCATCAACAGACTGCTTTGATACAAACGAGAACCTCTGTTCCTGTGCCAGAGGATGCCCTTCAATATGCTCAGAGCAATAACAAAAAGAGGCACGAAGCCTGGATGAGAAGCTGATGTGTCTCATCACGTCTCCGGTAGGCACTTGGATGGTTGTCTCATCAGTGGCGCAGGAACCAGGATCAGCTGACTCCTGGCAAATTGAAATAAAAGCACAGTGCCGTGCAGCTCTGCTAAATGCCACCATGATCAAAAATGTGAAAGCGTGAGAGCCTTAATACTGGCTGAAAAGGTTTTTTTTTTTTTTCAAGTACACCTTAAACCTGACAGGATATTCAATGGGTGAGCTCAGCTGCTACAGTTTGTGCTTTTCAGAAAAAAAAAAAAAAATCACGTCGATACCTCAGGACACACAGCAGCCCTTCACTCGATGAAAGTATTAACTTGACTCCAAGGATGGCGGAGGAAGGATTAGTTGTAGCTGCTGTGGAAAGCGTGGAAGACGAAGGAACGCCATGATAAATACAAGTACCAGAAGCTAATGAAGTCATGCAAAATACCCAAAACAAAACAAAAAATGATTCTGCCCAGTGGGAGACTTTCCGTTTCAGTTCAACAAGCACTTAAGATTAAACCGTATCGAAACGCATCAAGGACAAGACGCCTCTCTTTATGAGTGCATGCATAATTCATGTTGTTCACAGTGATCAAACAGCTCATTTACATCAGGAGAAGAAACAGGATCAGAAACCAAAGGAGCCACTAAACATCACCATTGGTCCGGTTAAATAACCTGAACACATGAGGACCTGGGTTTCCTACTAAGCTAACATTTCTACAATAAATACAAGACCAAGAACAAGACTAGCTGGAAAAATACTTCACATAGAAATCACAATTCTTAAATTGTCTGATTCTCTTTTGAACTGATTACATATTAGTGTCGGTCGCTGTTAAAGCTAGCCCTTATTTTATTTAATATGATGCAGGAAAGAAAGAAAGAAAGAAATACAGTCAGTCCTGTTTTCTCTGAAGGCAAACATTCAGGTGGATTTTACAATGTTCCAGACAGAAAGAGCTGAAAATAACTCCTTGAATACCCAGACATACAGTATGTGGGCTCACATCGTCTGCCATACACAAGAGTTAAAAAGAAATGTAAGATGTCCGACTGCAAACTGCATCACTTCAGCACACTTTCTCTGAATTCTGAATAGGCCCGAAGAAAAACCCTCCCTTTTTCATCACAAAAGGCCTTTGTTCATACAGAGAAACTGACAACAAGGGCTTTAAAATTTATGAAACACACAAGTGAGCCAAAAATTGGCCTTCCCAGTGTGGTTCTGATTTTATCTCAGGGAAAACTACTCTTCAGCTTAGAAAAACACAAAGATAAAAGCTGAAACCTAGTAATTTATTCATTTTATTCTGATATGACCATTTCAGACATGACAAAATAAACTCTCTGTTTTCTTTGCTCACCGTGGACCTGCACAGATGTGGATATCAGAACTTTTTGATGTTAGATAAGGGATTGTCGGTCGTCTATTTAAAATCACACACCTAACAGATTCAAAGTGTTTGACATCTAAACCTCCTCACCCCTTTCATGAACAACAGATTTTTGTTGGCTTGCGCTCAGATTCGGGCAATCATTACACATCATCAGTGTAAACAATGGCGGACCTTTGGCGTTTCCTCTGAGATTCTGCTGCTCTTGCACTTCAGCTTGGACGAGGCACACCGAGCGTACCACAAAGAACCTTGTCCTCTCTGCATTTCTTTTGTGCTGCTCACTCAACTTTTCCTCTCCTTTCTGACCTGCGTTCACCTCTACGCTACCTACCCTGCAATTTGTTTGTTTTTTTAATTATTATTATTATTTTTGCTTTTTGGCATGGAAGAAAAAAAAATGTAAAAAGAATCCTCAGAATCTCTGACAAAAGTCTGTCTTTTAAAAGTGCCGTGAAAGAATTTGCTGTGAAGCTGTCCACTGCGTATTGTCTTGTGACGACGATGATTACTTTCTGAGAGTTTCATTAAAATCCGTCATTTTTGGCGTATTTTGGAATCGCTACAAACAGTTAAACGCACACATGCCCGCTCCACAGACGCAGGCAAAAACATCATTCTGCTTGCCTTCAGTGGCGGGCGATGATCAATCCACCAGCTCCAGTTCTGCCACTTTACCTATGATCTCTGGCAGGTCATGGCTAAGTATCATCCTTCCTGTCCTGAAGAAACCTCCAGCTTTCCATAAGGATTTAATCAGATGTTATCCCACAAATAGAGAGTCTACATTATACCGAGTTGTAAAACAAGGATGTCGGTGGACTAATATTTCACATTTCTAGACACTAAAGGAAAGAAAGGTTGTCATGAGTGCTTATTTAACACAATTTTGATGCAGGTAGCAGGGAGTGAAGACAAGCTCTTGAGTGTGTGTATGGGGTGGTGTGTGAGTGTGTGTGTGGAGGGAGGACACACAAAACAAATAACACCAACAATCTCCAAATTGCTTCAGTTTGGCCCACATAAGCACTCATGATTTATTTATTAGGCACGGTATTAATTCTCCTCCTAAAGGGGAGCACCAGAACAAAGTGGCGAAGCAGAAAAAATAATGATCTGTGCGCGCCCTCTGGTCACCGTCAGGCCGACGTTCTGAACCCGAGGAGCTCATAAACACATCTGACTCGCTTCTCAAAGTTTTTCCTCACGACAGAAATCTCCGTCACCTGTCAGAAGACTGAAAGTAGCGCAGCCTGAACTCTGTCAAATGCAAAAGGAAGTGGTTTGACTAAGTGAGGAGGCCTTTAAAAAAAAAAAATCCCCCAGACATTTTGTGATATTACTCCTTTGTTCATTCGGCTACAAAATCTGCCCTTTAAGCATCCAGATAAGTTGATGCCATTATTCTTTGTCTTGCCTCCTGATCATAGTTTCATGTTTAAGTGACTACAAGTTTAATTTGAGAATCTAAAGCCTTTTTTTACTTACGCTTTCAGTGTAAAGCATTTACATTAATTCTGAATTAGCAGCTTATCAGCATTTGCAGTCTAATCTAGAACAATTTTCAGACTAAGAATCAACTAAGAATCTGGTGAGCAAGCTTTCATTTTCATGAAATCATATTATGAATTCAAAATTTCTGGACAGCCAGTAATTTTTTTAGGCCCAAATGCCAACAATTGTCATTCTCATCTTTTTTTCTTGTTTTAATGTCAGTCTGCTTTTATTATAGTACAAAGGTGGTGATGTGGGGGGTCTTCCAAGTTGAAAGATTGTTTTATGACTCAAAAGAAAGATCATTATCTGAGCTGCAGCTTCCATCATCACTTATGCACAGCTCCTAACTTATGAGCCAGAAAAAGGAAATCATGCACAGGTCTATTTGAGTATTTTTGTATAACTTTAGCAGCTAAAATCTCTTATCAGAAAAGATACGATTGCTTCTAAATGTAAAGCCTCAGAAATGAAGTCGTGTAAACAAACCACAGCGTGCAAAATGCCCTCCTTACACCCGACACCAGTCGTATTAGGGTGTGGGTGTGTGAGAAAAAAAATCTGATGTTTTACATTCTGTGTGGGTTCCTCCGTTATCTGTCTGCAGCACGCTTGTGGGAATGTGCGATTGAGTTCACGTTTCAGTTTGTGCGAGTGTGTGTGATTGCGAGCTCTCATGTCCTGCTGTGTGTTATGTTAACCGCACTCATCCTGTACGTCGAGCCACTCGCCTGGGAACCGATCTGCTCTGCCCCCCCACTTTCCTCCTCCACCCCACATCTCTCTCTCTCTCTCTTCCTCTCCGCCCTCCACCCCCCGTCGCCCTGGGTCCCACTGTTTATGTGCCGCGAGGTGAAAAAGTCACATGTCATCCAGGGCTCTGCACAACCCGGCTCTCACTGAATTCTTAAAAACCAGAATAGGGTGACACCCCCCACCCCGCCCGTATGTTTTAGTGACCCGAATGAGGCTGGAGAAAGAGAAAGGTTTTTTTGCCTGGGTATTCAAATATGCTGTAAGTGTGTCTCTCCCCATGAGCAGTGAGAATATAATGGAATCCAATTAGATCAGGAGAGGGTTTAATTTAGCAAAGGAAAGCAGGATAAGGGGACTGAGAGTATTAGTTACAATGCTAACACACTCCTTTTCCTTGGTTTCTTTCTCTGAATTGGTCTGAGGTCAGGACGATATGCTGAAGCTCTGATTTTTTCCCCCCCTTTGATCCATTATTCATTCTTCCCCGCTGGAGATCTGGCTCCATGGCAAATAGGCTTCCAAAGCTACACCAGCACCCACTTCACGTGTCTGCAAGTACATGACTCACGCACAATGCATGGTGAAACAAAAGGCGCAGACAAACGCACATTTCTTACATGCAGCGTCAAACTGCTTTGCAGACTGTGACATAACAACCACACCGCGCTATGGTAGCAACAAATTAGTTCAAAGCCTGAGCAGCAGGCTGATCCAGAAGAGCTGCGGTATTTCACGCCTTCTGGGGCCAACATAAGCTCATTATGGAGCAGCAGCCATGGCAGGCACACATATGGAAGTTAAGGACTCTTGCTCGGTGTGGTCACACAAAGGAGAAGGAGCTGAACTTACTCTCTTTTTGCTGCAAATTTACTGATCAGCACGTAAAAGAGAGCGGCCATAAATCAGCAGCGGAAGGACAAGAGGAGAAGAGGAAAGCCTTCTACATCAGACGTGTTCACCGTAAAACTGACTTTGAGCTGTTTATACCAAATCAGTGTTTCAGCTGAGCTGCAACAGAATCTGAGATTTTACCCTCTTTAACAAGAATAAAGGCTGCCACAGATGTCAGAAAATCTGAATTAGAAAATAAGAGGAACGCTTGCAAACATCATTACCCGGGTGGGATGGCTCCTCGGGTGGTTCCCATGGAGATACGCTGGGTGCCCGGCCGGTTCAGGTTGTTTTGCCCGTTGATTGTGAGAGCGTGGTGACCATGGGAGGATGAAAGGGATGGCATCACAGGGGAACAGGGAAAGTTGGCAGAAGACAGCGGCGACTGCACCTGTTCGACTTTAGATTGCCCACCTCCCACGCTGATGTTATTGTTGTTGGTGCTGGAGGAGCTGGATGTCGGAGACCACAGGGAAGTCCCAGCAAAGGTGTTGCTCTGCCGCACTGTAGTGAGGGTTCCCGTCGCCCCTGAGTTACCAGCTGTCCCTCCGTAGATCTTGCGCCGCTGAGAGGCCAAGATAGCGTTCGAGGCGGCTCTTGTACTGTTGACCAGGATGCACTGCTGGCACGAGCAGGGCTGACCGGAGCTGGCGCCCACGGGCCACGACTGGGACTTGGGAATGGAGCCCATGATGAGCGGGTAGGCCAGGTCCATGCGTCTCCGCAGACGCCGCTTACGCTGACTCTGCCTGTTGGTCTGGGACATGCTGTTGAAGTCGATGAGGTAGCAGAAGCCCAGAGAGGTCAGGTCCAGCCAGGGGTGCTGCTTCTCGTAGGCGTTCTGGATCGTCACGCAGATCTCCATGTCGTACGGCGTCCATGAGCCGTTGTCGTTCTCCCACTCCCACACCACGCCTTTGCCTGGGGCAGACGACGGCTCGTAGAAGTTCCTCTGCACTGGTCTCATGGTACCTAAAATGAAGAAGTAAGACGTTAGAAACATAGAAATGCCTATATGTCTTCACAGCTGTTAAAACTACTTAGTCTTTGCATAAATTCAAGCATGAAGCATGGATTTGAAGGTCTATCAGAAGGCTAGATTAAAAACAAAACATTGTTTTCATCTTTACCTCTCGGTCCTTGTTTGTTAGGCACGAAATATAAGGCACTGTCAGCCACTCTGGTGATAATATCACAGTGATAATAAATTTTTGGAGATTTGTTCTTCTGAGGATTTTGAGCGAAATGACCCAGACAATGTCAATAGAGTCATTTATCATAACTTGTGGTTCTTATAGGATGAGTAGTGCTGAACATAATGAGTGAAATGAACCATGTAAAATCAGCAAAGTGCCTTTTTTATTCTAACTAGCACAGATAGAAAAAGAGATGATTCTATTTTATCATTTTAAAAAGCACATTTTCTTATTATAGCTGCACCAATAAAGAATATAGCTTTAGACCATTACATGACAAGTTACAAATTGTCGCTGCCTTACTGAAGCAATGACTATGTAAATGATAACTTGAGAGAGAGAGAAAACAGACAAATCCCCCAGGACAACAGCTTGAGGCAAAGTGTCCCTGGAGCTTCAGGAGCATCATGTAAACTAACAAGTGTTGAGACAAACATGACCAACTGATGGAAATGAGATGTAACATTTTAGTGACTGCCTGAGGGGATAACAAGCCGATAAAATTTTTCACCCCCCCACAAAAGCTTCCATTCGATATGAAAGTGCAAACATGGCCTTTCAGAAACACAAACATCATACCCACAATGCCTTGCTTAGTAAGGCTTGGCTCTTTTCTGTATGGAGACAGGAAGGAAGGAGGGGGACTGGGAGCTTTGCACTTCTGTACCTCCGCTGACGGCAACTCAGCTCCCACCTCCATTATAACACAATTATTGTAGTCACATGGGAAATCAGGACACCTTAGCCTATCCATCTCCACGCCACACGTCAGCAAGGATATCCAGGCACTCCAGCAAAAAGCGTTCCACCCCCCATTCTCCCCCCAGCTAATTTAACGGGTAAATGCACACTCCCATGCCAGGGAGAGCCATGGTGATAATGGAGGAATGGGGAGCGTGTACCCCTCGTTCGTTTGGCAGCTTGGTGCCAACATCAGGGAATAAACTGCATCAGCAGAATCAGGAAGTACGACCTTGATCGTGTCCTGCAGACTGCTGCTAAAAGGACCCGGTTTGATGGCTAATTTCTACTGGAGCTGCTTGGAAACACACCCACGCACACCCACGCACACACACTTACATATGGCTGGTCAGTGACCAAGCTGCCTGTGTCTCTTGTGTCCTTACACAGCCAGCCATGTGCATCTTTCTCTGCAGGTTGCAACAGTGCTTGCTTATAGCTTGCTGATTTAATTATTGCCCGCAGCCATGAAAGAGGGGCAATAATGTAATTTACTGTGTGTGAGTGTGTATCCATTTGTCTGACTATTATTAGCAAATTATCTCATGAACCACTGAACAGATTTAATGAAGCTCTCAGAAAGTAAACACTGGAATAACATCTACAACTGACTAACTTTTGGAGTCAACCTGCCGCAGCTGACTGGTCTTACCAAACACAAAAAATGGCTATAATTCTGTCATTTATAAAGATATTGAACTAAATTTTAGTGTGATAAAAGTGAGAGTCATCCACAACACATACCCTGTGCGCTAACAGATTGCACAAGATCTTTGTTTAAAAGTTTGGTGTCCGTGACTGCGGACGATATGCATCCTTTTAAGGAACACTCAGCCTTTAGTTTTTTATTTTCTCTGAAGAAACCAATAAAAACTGACAATGACACAGAATGTTTCAACATAATAAAAATCCCCTATGCGTTTCCTGAAAGTCAGTGATTTTTTCGCACACCGAGGAAGGCTCGGTGATGGGCGATCAAACAACCGTTCCCCACTGTGGCTTCCAAGGGACGCCTTACATTCAGCGCTTTCAGACTCGCTGTGTTTCTGGCAACAATCAACAGCACGCCAGGTTTTCCACAGGCTTCATAAATATTTGAACGCGTGACGATGTTTAATTCCCAAACATCAATTTACCCTCTCGGTTTCCACAAAGAAATATTTACAGTATCTCTCCCTGAAAGCCCATTAGCATTGCTCAGGCTGATCTTGCAGAAATGCGTAAAGCGAACACAGCCATAGCTCTGTGTGTTGGAAGCACGTAATGTGTTAAAATCAATTTCCAGCCCGAAAGCTACAAGCTTTTACTACATGTGGGTAAAATGCAGTGATCAGGTTGGGTTTTTTTTTATGTCAGAGCAGCCTGGCTGGTTACCATAGTGACAAGTCCCTCTTCAGGCAATGTTGCTGACACCACTTAGCTGACCTGCTAACTTATCAACATGACAGATGCGTGTGTGAGGAGAATTTATGTTTGATGGTTTATAAGACTCTGTTTATGCTTTAATGTTCAAAATGTGTGTTGTTCTTATAATGTCCATCATTGCAGCGCTGCTTGTTACCTTTTGATCGACAGCGTTCGCTGTGGCCCCGTCCCTTCTGCAAAACATGCTCAGTCCTGCTCTGATTGGTCAGGAATGGCAGCATGTGAGGCAGCCGCTCACGCTTTGTTTGAGGTGTGCATAATAAGGCACTAAATATATTAATTATACAAATTACACAAAAGTGTTATATGATCATGACAAGTGAGAGAAGAAAAAGCTGCTTTCAGGCAGCGCAGCGGCTTTTTAGATGTCAAAAAACTGACTGAAAGTGAAGCTGGGGTTTATTCTTCTACTGCTCATTAATGTTACCCTTTACATTTGAAGAAAGCTGCTTTCCTGTTTTGATTGTTTGACATTATCAAAGATATTTCATCCTCACGTCTTCTCGAAAGATAATGTGATAGATTTATTTTAAAAAATTTGTTTAATTTATGAACGTCAGTGATTCACACAGCTCACGTTGAATCATTATCAACTGCTCTCAAAAGGCAAAATGCAGGTGATTATGTTTCTCCTGTGTGTGTGTTAGTCTGTAGTGTTAGCAAAATATCTCATGAACCACTGGACCATTATTGGGCGTACATCTACAACTGATTATCTTTTGGATTCAACTCGATTCAAGATGTTCACTACAGCCAAGTGACCTTAGAAGAGGCAAAAAATGGCTCTAATTCATTCCGTTTCACAAACATTGAGCTACAGTGTGGCGTGGTAGTAGCTGAGAGTTGTCCCTATCTAATAGAGCTTTATTATGTTTCACTTGTACCTGAAAAGATGTCCCTGTTTCAGTGGGACAGTTATCTCACCTCAAAGTCAAAGGACACAAAAGAGGAACATCTATTAATACAAAGCTCTCCTGCAAAGCTGCTTTTTCTGACCCAGAACTCAAATTAAACAAGTTAGTAGTTAACAATGATTATAAAGTCAGTTTTACAATAGGTGTGTATTCAGTATCACTCATTAATTTGCTGTGGTGTCGTATCACCCCAAAATATTAAAAACCTAAGCGCGTCTTTGCAAAACCAAACCTCATATTGCGTCATATTTAAAGCAGTACTGGTAATGTAAACAACTGCAACAAATGTAAAGATAAAGGCCGAGTTCTCACAAAGCATATTTTATTTACCCTCATATTTGCCTTCTGCTATAAGAACTGTGCAAACTGCTCAACATGGATCCTGTGAGGAGAGACCAGAGGCCTCACCAGCAGCAGCAAATCACCCAGGCCCACATGTAGGAAGTTTTATCAGCGTTCAGCCTGAAACTTCTGCCTCCTACTGTAATTATCTGCTGTACATACACAACACTTGCCCCTGCCAAGAGAGCCTGCACTGAGCTCCCGATGTTTTCCCTGTGTGACCCCTCTTGCGCTTCCTAACAGGAAACCAAGCGAAAGTGGTCACTTCCTGTCTGACCTCTTGTGCTTTTCACACAGCCATCTTTCCTGCCTTCCCTTTTCATCACTTATCTCCCTCCCACAATGTCCTCCAGCTGTCCTTTCCCCAACCCCAGCGTGGTCCCCTCTGGGTGAGCGATAGCTGCGTGATGTATTGCTCCAATCGAGCCTCACTGTGGGTCTCTAACCCCGCCGAACCAGGAGGGTTCAGGATGGGCTCAGTTGGCCTCTCACATCTTAGCAGGAGTAAAAAAGAAAGAGGGAAAGAAGTCAAGCCATTTCACATCCTTAATAGCTTTGTTTTTGTCTGCAAGTGAGTTGGGGCCTCGCTGCGAATCAGTCTTGGAAAGGGAACGATGGGCTTCATTAAATTGCAACATCCTTGACTGCCCTTAGAGCGACACTGCTGGGGAAGTAAATAGACTGGCAAAATGATACTTTGTAGTTAATTTAACTTTTATCAGAAATGTACAATTACCGCTCATCCTGAAAATAAAATTAAAAGCATGGCCCAAGGGTGTAATTTAACCTCAGAGCAGATCTCTAATGCAGTTTTTTTTTTACACAGAAACAAAGATCATTAGTGTCTTATCTTCTGTGAATAAATGTATAACATGATCAAATTTATAAAGGAGAGAAAAAGAATTTGAATCTATCACATTAAAGCTTGTCGAGCCATTGAAGACGTTTCTCTCCGGTGTAGGAATGGGCCACTGAGGCTGAGTCGCTCTTTAAGGCGTCTGTGTTGTGGTCACCCAGGAAACAACCGTGGGAAGAGGCCATGGAGGTTATCAATGTCTTGATCTGTTACTACAGGCAAAACCAAAAGAGCTGCAGCAGAATGCTCTAGATCTGAACACTGTTGTCACAGAAACACTATGGCAAGATTTTCTCTCAGCGTCTCAGCAGAGAGAGAGCGGATCGAGCAGGAGGGCGTCTTGTCTTCTTGTGAACCACTGTGCTAGTTCTTTCCCGAAGAACAGCAGCAGCAGAGTCCTCCTCCTGTACTCATCCTCTGCTGCTGACGGCAGCTCCCCCCCGCCTCACGCTCCAGCCTCTCCTGGATCCCTCCCAACACTGTCGCACTGAGCCATTCCTCACATTTTCCACACTGTCACTCACTCTGGACCCCATCCTGCTCTCACACATGCAGCGCTCAACTCTTGGACAGAGATTAGAGATCTGTGTCGTTGAATACCATCACCTTGCAGCTCCGCTGCTGCTGAGCCGGGATCATCAGCTTTATCATATATCTTTATAATTGACAAACCTCTCCAACTTCCCTGGGGCTCCGTTGAGCCTATTAAAACATACTGCTGCATTTTCCATTTAACTACAGACGGAAGGAGGCCAGTAACAGGTCGGGCTTCATATGCTGTGTGACTGGTACTCACGAGCTTTAGCCAGGGTCAGTTCACACACAGCAGAGAAAAAACCCATTATTTTAATTTTACTTTGCTGTACAAAGTGCAGAAAGTTCTTTCATTTAGCTGATAAATGGTTTAATTTACAAACTGTCCAAAAATAATAGAAAATGCGCATTGCAGGGGAGCAGAGTCAAGGCTGAAATTTTTAATTTTTTTTCCACAAACTCTTAATAACCTAAAAAAAAACCCAACTCACTTACTGGAAATTTATTTGAATAGTCTCCTGTGACATCATCATTTTTGCTTGTTTATTTTAAAGCGAAAGTAGCTAAAAGCTCAAAGCAGCAGAACAATACTTAAAAGCAAAAAAAAAAAAAAAGTGGCTAAAGGCTAACAGGAGCAGAAATGTAACTAAAATGAACAAAACAGTTGCTAAAATGAGCAAAACTTTAGCTAAAAGCAGCACAGGAAACACTAAAGCTAAAAAAGACAGGAGCTAAAAGTACCAAAAGAGATACTAAAGCTAAAATCAGCAAAATAGGAGCTAAAGTTAACAATACTGCAGCTAAAAGCTCAAAGGAGAAGAATTGTAGCTAAAATTGGCATAAAATACAAAAACAGAACAAGCTTGCTGAAGCAGATTTGAAAGAGGACAATGTTTTTGATGGATGTGAAGAGATCTGAATGTATTTCTAAGGGGGATCATTTAGGGGGCTGTGACAAAGTGGTTCATTTTGTGTTTACCACTTGTCCCTTATTCTTATTTTTGATTCACTTAGTTTCCTTAGTTGGTTATAATGCTTAGATTTAAACATTACTTTGCAATTTTGCTTCACTCACTATCCCAGGTGTGTTTGTGTTAGCATTATGTTGCAGTTTCCATCTATTTATATGTTTAGGTTAAAGCTACTACTTCTGGACCATTGGTTGAATTAGTTTCTTTTGTTTCAAGTTATATTTATTTATATTATGTTTTCCCTTTTACTCACCATTGTTTGTCCCTTGTAGATCTGCAGGAGTATGGGAGGGGCCGGCCCAGTAGTTCCTGCTTAAATGGCTGGATGATGTCATTCATTACCTGGCTGGGTTCTACCAATTAGAAGGTTTTCTTTTGAGTATTGCTTTGTTTTTCTTTAAAGTAACTTTCTGAGTTATCTTGTATTACATGGTTTATTTTGCAGACCATTTCATTCTGTTGATGAGTTTGTAAATTAGATTAATAATTTTATTCTTGTTTTTCTGTTTAGATGTTTGTTGTCTGACCTGTTTCATTTTGGCTTAGTCCACGCAAGCACAGGTGTGTTGCCAATTGGCTATAAAAACAGTGTTTTTGGAGGCTGGGAGAAAAGTCTGTCAGATGAACAAATAAAAGGCCTCACAAGGAACTGAAATGGGTGGCTGATGCTGTTTTTTCTGTTCATCTTCTGACCCTTTTGCCTACAAAACCTTTACAGGGGCTACAAATGCCACCAACATGTTTAATATATTTTTAAACACGCTGATGAACACTATAGGTCACATGTTCACCAAACATAATTGTAAGTCATTACTCTTTGCATAAACAAATGGCCCATGAGGTCATTGTTGTGAAGATGAGCCTTTTTGCAAACTGCCTTTGTATAGTTTGGGTATTTTTGCTTAATGAGCTATGTTTAATGTGTTTGAGATGTAAACTGTGTGCGGATGTTGATTTCTTCCTGGTTCTCACAGCGTGAAGGACTGACAGAGGAAGTTAAGAAGCAACTCAGGCATCCAAAAGATTAGGATGAAGTATTTTTGGTGGTTTTATCGTGAAAATGTTTGTCAGGGCTCTCGTGAAATATGATACTAAATTAAAATTTCAAAAAAAGAATGAACTCTTTTTATTCTCACTAATTTGCAACAAAACCCATTAGATGCTAAAGGAGAGATTTAATGCAATAGGATGACGGCAAGTTAATTTCTTTTTGCCTTCTAGCCACAAAACTGCAGCCACAACTTATCACCTGTAAGAAACACTAAAGATAACATATTATGCAATTTAACATAGTCTTTTGTGTGACTTGCTTTAATCAAAATACCACAGAATTACAGCACCATGTCTCTTGTTTTTGCTGTCCTTACAGCTCTGTTGAGAGCAGCTGGTTTTAAGTGAACAACTCCTCTTCTCTTTAACCTTTTTTACCCACAATTAGCCTCCTTTGGGATCAGAAAAATCGTACCAGATGTATCACAGTTAGAAGAATGTATCAGGAAATCCCTTAAAGAATGTCACATGAGCAGAGCTTACGCTGTGTGCTAACAGAGAAAATGGCAATGTCTCAAATCTTTTGATATGTATTCAATCGCAAATAAATCAGAGCTACAAGGTTGAATTTAATGCACAGTGTGAATAACATAGGCGACAACTCTGTTAGTAGAGGCAAGATTGGAGAAATTAACAATGAAATTCCTGCAAAAAGTCAATTGCTTTGTTTACAGGAATGTAGCTTGACAATAACCTTAAGGATGCACCGCGGCAGAAGACCACGAAAACAAATGTGCTATTGGCTGACTTCAACCAGGCACACAAATCAAAAAAATATAAAAATAAGAGCAATCTGATGTTAGGAGTTGTTTACCGACAGGCAGCCTGCTTGAAGGACACGCCACAGCTGGCTTAGTCAGCTGGGTTGGGCTCCAGACTCCTGCAACCTTAAACAGAATAAAGTGGGTTTGGAAAGAAACGGACGAATCCGAGCAGCAGAACATCTGTGCAGAAACGAACCATGACTTATCACCCCACAGCCTTCGCATCGCTCGTATGAAAAGTGAGCTCGTGATGAATATGCTAATAAATCCTACAACACGGAGAAAATAAAATAACTGAAGCACGTTTGATGTCTTAACATAAATCCCCCGGGGGGACATCTTTAGAAACTTTCATCCACCAACAAAGACCATCACAAACAATAAACCCAAGCAGGCTATTAGTGATGATGGAGAGAATATGGCTGTAATTAAAAAATGCCTCACAGACTGAGAGAAACTATCTGTACCCCCCCCCCAAAAAAATGGATGTGACGCTACAGAATGAGAATATGATAAGATGACTGAAATGCATGTATCACCGAGGCTTTAGATATGAACCCCCCCCTCTCTCTCTTCAAAAGCTGTTGTCATACCTGCACATCAAAGCCTAAAAGATCTATCCGCTCATTAACGAACACCCGGAGATCAGAGAGCAGAATAATGAGCACAACAGCCTGGTGTTAAACTCATTTAACAGCGCTGAATCTTACAATAGTTCACTTCTGCTCGTCTCTCAAAAAAAAAAAAAAAAAAGTCAAGCTTTAACGTTCGTTTTCTATCCCGAGAGGACATTTTCAACTTCCCCAGAATGCACTTTGTCATAATGGGTAGCGGTCGCGAATACAGTGACTTGGATTCTCTTAAACGTCCGCATCTCTTCGTCAGCAGAAGTGATGGATGAGGAGGACCGGAGGCAGAGGAGGCGTAGGAAGGAAAAGAGTGGGAGGACAGGGAAGGGGAGAAAAGGTAGGAGGAAAGAAAACCCAGGGGGAGTGAAGAGAAGGTGAAAACGCAGAAATACTATGACTATATAAGGAGGGAGGGAGTAGATAGAAGGCATATGATGAGTGCAGGTTATCTGCCAAATAATAAAAAAAAAAACAGTGAGGTGAGGGTGGGAGGACTTACTTCTGCTCAAGCTAAGAAAGTGAACACTGCAGTAAAACACGCCCATCTAATAGTTTCACTGCCAGCAAGACAAAGTGCTGAAGAAAAGTGGCTAAGCTCCCACTGCAACCGTACTCTTCCTCAGCCCCTTCAGCTCTCCAAAACCCTCCTGCACCCTGGCAAGGGGAGTTGGCCGGTTCCTGTGTGCTTGTGCAGCGTTTGCACTTACTGAACTAACACAAAAAAGACAGAGTTGATAAAAAGAAAAACTCGAAGAAAAAAAAAAGTTACAGTCCTGTCCATCCTGCTAGCGTCTGCACTGCAGCAGCAGCAGCAGCAGGCCCTGAAACAAACTTTTAATGATGTAAAATCGTGTCCGTACTCAGCCGATGACCTTTGCTGCTTCAGCGTGACTCACTTTTCTTTGTGTGAGCACAGCTCCTGCTCCTGAAAATATGTGTTGATGTACGAGAGGACAGAAGAAGGGCTGCTCCCGATGAGCGCATGTGAGTTTTGACGCACAATTGCTTCCATTTCACACCACTTCAGCTGCACCGTGTCCAGCCGGAGCCTCGTTAGCGTGTCAGCGCCGCGCCGTCAAGTGGCCGGGGCAAGGGAGCAGAGGGCACAGCTCCAGGCTCATGTTAATACACACACATACATATAAAACCTGCAGCGGTAGCTTCATGTGGCAGCACAATCAGAGTGCAGTGGCAGGGTCACAGTGAGTGGAATTTCTTGTTAGCACAAAAGTCACTAATTTAAAAAGCAAAAACCTGCAGCATAAATTTTTACAGATTTAGCCAAAAAATGAGGAGCCTGAAAACAGACACAGCTAATGAGAACATTGCCATTTTGAAAAAAAAAACAAAAAACTCTCTCATAGAAAAACCTTAGAGAAAAAGGTTCAGCCTGTTCACATTCAGAAATATAATTTTCCGCCAAATTTCTCCATCTGCCTGAGTGGCACCAAAATGTTTCTTCCAGGTATCAGTTCAATGTTCATATAAACAGATGAAAAACTCAAACATCAAACATCAGATTCTCAAGAGATGATCACAACCATGAGACAATCCATCTTTATGTTCGTGCCTCTGCATTCATTAAAAGTGTCTGTTTGTTTCCAAATGACGACCTTCTCGACGCCTCTGTGTAACAATCTGACCTAAGTGAAAAAAAAAATATGTAGCAGACTTTTCTTTCCTTTTAAAAGGCTTAAAGGCGAAAATATTAAGGGTGATACAATAAAACATACATCTGAATGCACAAATAATTTTCCCTTTCCTCACAATATCTTGCAGAAATTTGCTCAACCTTTAAAAGCCCAGCTGGACTGTAGATTACAGCGAGCACAACGAAACCGATGAGGCATTTTACAGCCATCAAGTTAGAATATGAACAGAGAATAAAAAAAGTAAAAGGATGTCGAATCAGAATAGGAGAAAAAACTAATGGTTAACCTGCCGCACACAAGTCTGTTCCCAATAAAAACACGCGCGACATGCCAGATGCCGGTCAGCATTTTCAAACATATAATTTTGAGCTATGTCAGCTGGGTTAGGTTTTCCTTAAAGTATCTATTTTTGTTTTTATTTGGCGTTTAGGTTCAATCATATCATAAAGCAGCAGTGGCACATCCGGCAGTCCATTTCAATGCTGACTAAAAATAACTAATTCCATATTCTTGCTGCATGTTTGAACCATAGAAAATCATGGCAGTTCAAGATCACACAATGCTATCATTGTTTGTTTGTCTGGCTGTTTCTCACCAAAATGTCTCATGAACCACTGGACAGATTTGAATGAAACTTGGATGACATCTACAGTGAAATAACTTTTGGAGCCAACCCAATTTAAAGTGGCTGCCACAGCTACTTGGCCTTTTTTAAACACAGAAATGGCTGTAACTCAGACAGCTTTATGTATATTGAGCTAAAATTTAATGTGGTAGTAGCTGAGACTGATCAGTCAGAGTGGGTGACATGCATTCCTTCATGTGGAGCATTAAAGACCCACTAGAGATTAATGTGTTCCAGTATATAATGATATTTAAGATTTTAAACCCTGGCGCTTTTTAAAATTATATATATATTTTCATAAGCGAGACCTTCCAGGTGTCCCTACGTTGCAAACAGCATCACTCCTCCCTTCATTCAGTGGGACACAGTAACACATGCACACTTTTTACTCCTGTACACACACACACAGAGTGAATTCATGTGCGACGACCCAATATTTCATGTCAGGCGTGGGACTTACAACATACTGAACATCAGTGAAAGCCGACCACCCGCTCAACAGAAGCCTGATTGATGGCCGCAACACATCAGGAGAGACGTTGAGGAATAGCTCGTGGGATTTTCCATCAGATAACCTCTGCTGCCACGCTGCACGGGCAGCACTAACCGCCACATAACACAATCAAGAACAACAGGAGCACAAAATGAGACTCTTAAAAAGATGAAGCCGGTTCCCACAGGAAGGCCATCTTATTCCTTATTGTGTAGTCGGCGTTCGGATGCCACGTTTCTGACTTCCTTCTTTATTATGTGAATAAAGGAAGGAGGCAGAAATGTGTGAGCTCTTTTATCGACAGCCCACTCATCACTTACTGCATGCAAAATATGTTAAGTAGGTGTTTTCTAATAACAAGAATAATTTTGGATCGCAATAACAATTTAAATCCAATAAGTGAAAAAAATTTAATTAAATTAAAAAAACAAAAAAACGCCGGGGCTATTACAGTGGAGTCTGACTCATCGGGATGAAGATGAAACGCGTTTGCTGAAAGGGTTTTTTTTATAATCCACTTCATGGTTGTCAGAGGCGGTCAGGTCTTATCAGAGGAAACGTCCGGCTACATTAACACACACTGTCACCCTGCCAGACTCCAGTGGTCAGCTCTGATCAGCACTAAACTGGACATGGTGTAAGAGTCTTGAAAGGGCGTCAAAATGATTTGTCCTCCGACTGCTGGGATGGCTTTACGAAACATCATTTTACCTCAGCGTTGCTCTACTTTCTTAAAAGGAGTTCTTGTTCTTAGGTCCAGACTTGTTCCCTGTGGAATCACAATGTTAATCACATTTCTGCTGCGTTCAGACTTCATTTTGCTCTTTTTTGTGTCCCCCCCCCCGTGTTTACTGCTCACCTTAAAAAAGGGTCAATTAAATTTTCAGCCACCCTTCTGTGTTGCCGTGTTTTCCAAATTGACTGGAAAGTTTAGCATCACCCACTGCCTTTCCTGCCTGAGTTTAAAACGGAAATCATCTCATGATGAGAAATGACGACGTTCCAGCTGTTTTGGTCAAAAGTTTTAAATAATATTATGCAAGATCTGCCTCATAATTGCACCATCTGTTAGCACCCAGGGTATGTGTTGGAACTGTGAATGACTTACGGCTATTAGTGAACCACATTTTAGCTTTGTTTCTGCAAAAACCACTAAGCGAGAGCCATTTTAGTGGTTCCTGAGCTTGTTCAGCTGTGGTGGCCATGTTGAATTGGGTTGACTCCAAAAGTTAATCGGTTGTAGATGTACATGCAGTGATTACTTTCTGAGAGTTTCGTTAAAATCCATCCAGTGTCCCGTGAGATATTTTGTTAACAGGCAAACAAATGCACACAGGCAAAAATATTATTACCTGCCTTTCACCTTTAGGCGGCAGTCGATAACTAAGTCTGTCAGGAGGGAAAAAGGACGATCGGAGAAGCAACACATGCTTGCTGAGGCTAAATATCAGGGCTGGATCGTTTTAAAGGCTGACTACATGTCCACTAGTCTTCAACAAAGCTAAAAGTGGCGACACAGTGCTTCACTGACTTTGGAGGTCAAAGCAACTCATCTGATGAATCCACTTTTCGTCAGTCATCAGTTCTGCTGGCGTCACGACGGAGGAAAAGGAAGCTGCTGAAATATAAATGATGAATGTTAAAAGTCCTGGTGCACTGATATCATAATAAAACGTCGGTTTTGGCGCAGCAACACTTCAGGAGGATGACTTTATGCCCTCAGGACAGTAACAGCTGGAAGAAACCTACATAATTCATATGGAACTACAATAATTAATCATTTATGAAATGCTACGAAGAAGTTATTATTCTACATAGGAGTTAACTTCAATTTAGTTGATTTTATACTCATCTTGGTGTGATAGACATGCAAGACTTTCACTAGAATTTAAAGCTTTCTTGGAAGTGTGGAAAAACACATCACTTTGAATATTTCAGTGAAATTCGTCTGCAACAGAAATAACATGATATGCTTGAGTGGGTAGGATTTCTGAAACATGGTGTAGTCTTTTTTATGATTGTTTGTTTTGCTTTTTGTCATTCATGACGTTAAATGTTTAGACCTTAAGTCTCTGAACAGCTGACATGAAAGTTTTAATATCCTGCAGCACCACAGCATGTGTCTGAGTGTCCACTTGCTGCGGGAAGTCTTCTTTGTTGCCTATAAAACAGCAACAGGTGAGCAACAATACAAAAAACAATGGTTGTTGAAAAATTAATGATCATTTGTGGGTTTTTCTAGAAAAGGGATAGTACTGATCCTTTCAAGTGGATTTTTGTGGAAAAGTTATAAACAATTAATATTTTACCTGTTATAGATAGCTCTTTGAACAGCCTCAGTTTGGAGGAATAGAGCTTCTTTCTGTCTGGACTGACAATCCAACAGCTATTCTGAGCGGGGCCGATACGACCAAAGCATAGACTGTTTATATTATAGACCTGGTGCCCCAGCCTCCTGTCGTTGTTAGGAACCGAACCCAGCAGGACCTGGTTTAAGGACCCAGTTTAGGGAAGCTGACATGTTGTATTTTTAGAACCAGAGTCTGGGCACTAAGGATGTGGGGCTACTCTCCTGCACACAGTCATGGTGTCACATGAGCTTTCCTTTAAGCCTGAAATAACTAAGTACAGCTTGAACATAGAGCAGCAAGGTAAGAACGACGCAAATCAACAAGAGTCAGTACCTGAAAACACAATCTGAAGTTGTTACTTTTTTAAACTTTACTAATTGCAATGTTCTATTTGTTTACGTGGATGGGGCAGGACTTAAAACTGGAACTAGCTGATCCTGTTTGGCTTCAACTTCTAGGTTAGATTACCGAGTACAGGTTCAGATCGTTGAACCAAAGTGGATATCTGCCATCTGAAAACAGCTCGGACGTTCTTTAAAGACATCCACAACATGTAAGATGTAAATTTTCCAATTTTGTCTTTAAAGTAAATCAGTTTGCTATAGTGTTAAAAAAAAAAAAACAAAAAAAAAACAGAAGCATTGGTTAAAAACAAAAACAGCAGAGGTTCAGGAATCAATTGTTTGACCTGAAAGACATTGCTGTAATCATTTCCACTTTTCTTTCAACAGACAAATGTCTCTGACTAAAGTGCATCCATGCAAAGCACATAACAGAGTGGAGGCATTCGGCATTCAACCTTGATGCACTGCTGGTATGAATCTGGAATAAATTTGATGGTTTGTGAGCAGCTTCCCTGAGAAGCCAAAGTGGATCCAGGCTGCCAGGAGCACCTGGCACATTTCCTCACCTCCCCAGCTACTGCAGGATGCTCCTCCCGTCACAGGATTTGGCCCCTTACCAAGAGGCAAGATTTAGAAGTACTTACAGGTGGCAGAGGAGAGGATGGTGAGAGAGCCCCCCACTGATATTCTACCAAGCACCTGGGAAGCAAACAATCCTAATAAGCGTTTTTTCTTGAATGGCGCATGCTCGTCCCGTAGTCCGTAACAGTTATTCCTTGTCTACTTTTCATTACTCCACGCTGACAGAACAGAAGCCAGAACAAAACCTTCTGCAGCCAGCTGTGAGGGTTAATTTGTTCTTAAGACCCAAACATTTAGCAGTCATCTCAGACAGTCTCACTATCACACTGTATCAGTGGATGTTTTATTCAAATAACCTAATTTCCAGAAAAGTTGGAAGTTTTTTTTTGTTTTAAAACTCAATTTTTGAGCAAACACAATCACAGAAGTGACTTCACTGCCCACCTGTACTAGATTTAGATAACTTTTAACAACTTTTAGATAACTGCAGCCCCAGGACCTGCGCATCTGGCAGTCGTTGAGTCGACCACGAACTTCTCTGTAAACCAAATTATTCTAGAGTCATGTAAGGTCATCTGTCTGAAGCTTGGACCAAACTGGGTCATGAAATGGAACAATGGTCCCAAACACAGCAGCAAAATCTACAACAGAATGTCTAAAAAAGAGAGAAAAGAATCAAGGTGTTGTAATGATTCAATCAAAGTCCAAACCTCAGCTTGATAAAGAAGCTGTGGCAGGACCTTAAGAGAGCTGTGCAGAAAGGAACGTCTGTAAACCTCAATGAACTGAAGCAACATTGGAAAAAAAAAAGAGTGGGCCAAACGTCCTCCACAGTGATGTGAAAGACCGATAAAGTTAGACAGAAAAGCACTACTTCGAGTCGTTCTCCTAAAGGTGGTTTTACAAGCTGCTGAATGAATGGGCTTGGTTTTTCCACACACATATTTTCCATTTTGCCTTTGTTTCTGTTTAACAGATAATGACACAGTGTAATCTGTTGTGTCTTTGTACACCTGAGGTGAGATTTGAATCATTTAAAAACCTGGTAAAGACCAGATCATTTTAGTTGTATGTAAATCCCTAGATCTGACAGACAGCGAGCTGTCTTTTCCCCATGACTGTAGAACAGCAGTTCTGTGTAGCTCCCAATGGAAACAGCCATAATTTGAGGGCAAATACTAACATCTCCATGTTAACATGTTCAAAATGAAATATCTAGCAAACAGTATGTGCAAACCTGACAAGGTTGATCCACGTTTGAATTTACTATCTGTTTCCGTGTTTTAAACTGAGGGAAAAATAAAGTTGTACAGTAAACTCAAGTAAATTTATTGTTCCGACACAATGCTTCAGCACAGAAATGCCCACGTGTTCAGACTTTGAGAAGCCAACAGTTGGAAGCAGAAGATGGAGGATAGATTACCCGTACAACGCTGCGATGATCTTTTATTTCTGGCAGCAGCAGGCGGCCGCGGAGAGCCAGACAACAGGCTCTGATCCGAGTGACCTCCCAGACGGGCCTGATAAGAGAGCGGTGCAGAGAGCAGCTTTAAAGCTGCTTCTCTGATGAAAAAGAAAGATATCCACTTCAGAAGTTAAAAGTGGTGACTTACCGGATTAGAAGTTGAAACGTGACGTGAGGAGACAATTTTATAACTAGAGCCAGGGGTTAGGGTTAGGGTTAGGGTTAGGGCCGTAAGCCTGCTGTAATGTAATAAAGATGTGAGCAGACCAAAAGCATGATGACTCTGGAAAGCAAATCGACCTTAAAGTGAACAACCACCTGCCTGATGCTTTACAGTCAAGAAATACAGAATAATAATAAAAAAAGGATACTGAAAACCTTGTGGAAAGCAGCAGTTTCTGCTCCAGATTGATGACAAATATGCTATGGGTTCATTTTAATATTATGGGGTTCTGTGGAAGCAGGATGTACGAACAGTCAGTATCCAGAAGCAGCTCCTGAGCCTAAAGTTGAGTGGGGCAGACATTTATTTCCTAAATCAATAGCTACACAAATGTTACAATTTGCAGTACATTTTCTGTGAAAATAGATAGACTATATATCTATTTTATTTATTTTTTGTTCACAAAGTTGTCGCCTTTTACCTCCGTCCCGCAGGTCGCAATTGTTTCTCATGAAAACAATCCGGTTTAATAATTAAATCAGAGAAACGGACGCCTCGGCACCCACCCCCACCCCCACCTGAAATGGGAGTATTTTTTAACTAGGTAAAAATTGAACAGACAGATTGGATTTCTAATTGTATTTGAAGAAATATTTCTGCAATAATACTTGTGAAGTAATTCTAAAAATAAAACTAAAAACGTGAGGCTGACATCTCTATATATTTACCCCTTTGATTACTGCCCCTTCCTGGGCTTAAACCTGCAGCTTCGAGATTACAAGACCACAGAATTGACCGCTGAGCGACAGGAGCCACACACTTTAGGAAGCCACAGAAATAGATAAATAACATCAACCTGTGGGCGATCTGAATAGTTACAGACAGAAAATGGGCCTACCACATCAAAGAAAATTGGGTTGTTGTTTATCTCTCCTCCGACTTTAATTGTCTGTATTCTGTTCATGTCCAGTCTACCTACTCCAAGCTGCTGACTGATGTTTTCTCTTCTAATTTTAGACCCTTAAAAGGATTTTTAAACAGAAAATCTCCACTGTTGGACACAGCAGGTTTGCTGCAGCTATTCCTGCATTAAATAAGATCAGGTGAGGTGTGATGTTTGTAGTGGTCGTATCGCTGAGCTAAAACCAGCAGAATGTGTCCCAATGAGACTTTATTGGAGCAGCCCTGCAGTCCTGATCACTGCTGACAGGCTTAATGTTAAATCTACTGATGAACACGGCCGGCGATCTGTACCGCTCTATGACTGCAAATAAGTAAAAAAAAACAGAGAAAAGAATCACAAAAAAAAACAAAAAACATTTTAAATGTCATTTAAAATTGTCAGTATAGTTGAAAAACACACAGAACAAAATAATACAGAGCAAGTTACGTAAGAGAAACTATTTAGTGGAGAGAATTATTTGTTTTTATTTATTTGTTTTATGTTTTGCTCCTATGGACTGGCCCTGCCCGTCAGTATCTTACCTGTTGGAGATAGGCATTTGAACTGACTCAGTTTGGAGAAATACAGGTTAGGTTTGACCAAATTGACTGTCTGACAGCTAATCTGAGTGTCCAAGCTGCCAATTTAACATTACACAGTTATACAAAGAGATATCTTTGATTATTTACACACAAAATAGCAGTACCTGCTAGCTGAAGTTAACTTCCTGTGCAGCCTGGGGCACTTCCAGCAGTAATATCATAATATTTCTGACATAATAGCAGAATAATGCAAAATTGATTGGCTTGTGAAGGTTGATAAAATAACTTTCATATGAACCCACTTGGTTTAGCTGTTAGCTCATCATTTTGAACAGAACGAATGTGTATTTCTTCAGTCTGAGGTTGTCCAGAGAGCTAGCTCCAACAGGTAAGATACTAAATGTTCATATTCTTCCACATAACCCCATGTCAAAAAAAGCTGGACAATCAAGTTAAGACCCTGTATAAAAAATTTACAAAGAAAAACAAAAAACTCTTCTCAGCACCTCATTCCCTTCCTCCAATTGTCACATTTCATCAGGAAAACACTCCACCTCTCCCTCTGTTCCTCCTCACTCCTCACCTCTGTCAACTCCTCCCTCCCTCCCCACAGTGTCCCTTTCCTGCTGACTTCCAAGTGGAGATCAGCCAGTTGGTTGGTGGCTATAATGGACCCCCGGGTACAGTGACACCTCAGCACTGCCTTGATTGAGAATCCGTTAGATTCTGTTGAAAACCATCCCTGACAAATCACACTAATTACAAAAAGAGGAGACCTATCTTGATCACTAAGTCTTGCATTCACGTTTAACACACTCACACAGAGGATACAGTCAGAATGAGACCATAGCATTACTAAATTAAAGGCCTAATGTGTTAGTGCTCAGAAAGACTCTCAGCCACACCAAACTTTAGCTCAATATCTAAACCTGACAGAGTTGTAACTATTTTTTGTGTTGTCTGAGGCCAATTAGCTGTGCCCATCTTGAATTGGGTTGACTCCACACAATAATCAGTTGTAGCTGTACATCAGGTTTCTGAGAGTTTCATTAAAACCCATCCAGTGGCCCATGAGATATTTTGCTAACACAGACAGTGTTGCACAGTGTCTACCACTCACAGTACAAGTCGTGAATGACTCTCAGCTGCTGACACACTAAATTTTAGCTATGCATCTATAAAAATGCCTAAGTTATAGCCATTTTTGTGTTGGCTAATATTGAACAGCTGTAGCAGCCATCTTGAAGCGGGGTTAATGAGTGGTAGATGTTCATCCAGTAGTCACATTCTGAGGTTTTCTTTAAAACCCATTTAATGGTTTATGATATATTCTGCGAACAAAGAAATAGGGTGGATTCCAACAATTAATGGCAAGGTTTTGAGCAAAGATCTTGCGTAATGTGTAGTTCTCAGAGTATGTGTTGGGGATGATGCTCAGCTACTACCACACTTAAATTTATCTCAATATTGGTAAAAATGGTGAAGTTCTAACCATTTTTGTGTTTTCTAAGGTCAGTTAGCTGTGGTGGCCATCTTGATTGGGTGTCTCTGACAGTTAGTCAGTTGTAGATGTACATGCAGTGATTAATTTGACTAAAGCCCGGCAAGTAATACATGAGATATTTTATCAACACAACATAGAAGCAACAACAAGGGTAAAAACATGATTGCCCTTTGACCTTCAGCAGCAGGTGGTATAAACCTCAAACCCATTATGGTTGTGGAATCAGAGTCCTGCAGCCTCTCAGCCACAGTGAACTACTTCTCTAAGTATATTCTGCTACTGGATAACTTGTGCCAACATCACATTGCTGATGCATGCAGCAAAAGCAAGGATGTGGTTGAAAACAACAGCACATATACTCCAATCGTGCCTAGCGCTGAACGACTCCAGCGTGCTTCTATTTCCAGTAGTTTCCATACGTCTCCTCACTCAAGCCAAGTGTGAAGTCTACTCCACTCTCGGCTCATTTTCGCTTTCTTCTGATGCAGATGGGATTTCACAGTAAAAGCTGGTGCGACACAGCACCTGACCTTTCTCACGTACAACGCAGGAATCCTTTTCACAGCTTCCTCCCACAGACCACCAAAACAGTTCCCACACACACTCTTTATAGAGTAAGATTAGAGAAACACACACACACACACACACAGAGCCCTCTTCAACAAGCTGCAGCATTGCTCTCAGCAAGCTTACACGTAGCATGGAAACCCCGACCACAATGGCTGCTGTTTGTCAGCTCGACACATAAAACTTGATGCGATCTTTCGTTTTTGTCTTCACCGTAATTAGTCACAGAGGGCCGAGGAGAGGAGAGGAGAGGAGAGGAGAGGAGAAGAGAGGAGAGGAGGTTTTCATGCCTCTGGAACTAAAACAAACAAAAGCTGTGCTCTGGCAACACAGCAGCTGATAGAGGGTTATCTCTGCAGTCACACATGGGCCGTCTGGCTACAATGAGCGCTGTGCGCAGCCGTTTGCAAGCACACGCACACATCACAGATACTGAAAATAACAAGCTCATATTCTGTATGGTAACTAGCAAGCTTCTACCAGGTAAATGTGAATTCAATTCGTTAACCATAACTGGTCAAATTTCCTGTTGGGGTTGCAGTGCTATTGACATGTGCTGGGATTACATTTCTGCTTCCCATAAAGCATTTTTTTTTTCTTTTAGTGAACTGTCACGTGTCAGAACAATACAGATGAACTGTTACCTCCATCATAATGGAAAATATTGAAGATGTGAGTGCTTAAAAGCCAGGCGGCAGAATCGATACATGCTGTGTGACACCGATCAGACAGGCCTCAAGTGTTGGTATATGATTGAGGTGGCAGACGAGCCCGTGTGTTTGCTAAGAAAGCGACTGTAGTGAAAGAAGATCTGTCCGAAGCAGTGTTTAGAGGTCCAAATATGCATCTGGGGAGGAGAACAGATCGATTCTTATTGGCTCTTAGCCAGATCACTCACCACAGGCTTTTATGAAAGACTAGGGTTCACCGCTGGTACTGTACTGGGATGTCTACTGGGATGTGTTTTTAAAGCCTTTACAATGCAAAAAGATAAGGTATGGTATGATACAATGTGATACAATACAATATGATACAAAATAATAGAATATGGTACAATGCAATACACAGATGGGCATTTTGAGCAAAACACCTCTTGAATTTGTGGGTAAATATTTAATTTTTCTTTAAAAATTCCACCCTTTATTCTCCCATCCACCTACCAGCAACCACTCCAAGCTTAAGATCATTCTTCTCATTATGCATGCTTATGTTGTCTTTTACTCATACTGAGCTAATTAATGTATTATAGCACAACAAGTGTCAACACAACAACTGCTTAAAAGCAGAGAAAGCACTCCTTATGTGCTCTAATATCAGCTGCTGCTTTAGGGTTTAAGATTTATTTGCCCGTTTCATAATTTTTATTAAAATGACATTGATACAATGTACAATATTGATACAACAATGCGATACGACTGGGGAAAATCATTCTGAACTTGTGATGTCCAAAAAGCTGCCTTCCCCCCCCAAAATAGCAATGAACAATATATCAAAAACGTATTGTCATTGTGATATAAGTGTACAGAGTATGAATATCGCAAAGAATTGCAATAAACACAGACACAAACTGCATGACAATAATATGCTTGACAATAAAACAGACACCTTCTGCCCTAAATGCACAGAGCCAGTTTAGATGAAAGTAAATGAAATCCTAATGTGAACGGAGTCTTGTAAATGCTGTGGTGACAAAAATGTGGTTTTATCACGACAATACCGCAAATGAGTGCTTTCCTAACACTGTGCAACCCCAGGATCAAGAGACACTGCACAACTCATTTAGACAATGTTTACCATTTTGATTGAAGTGGGGACAAATTAATTTTTTAAATAACTCAGCATGCATTTGGGACCTTGTGCTAGATAGGAAGAGCTTATACTCCGGATGAAGTAGGAAATCCAGATGTGTTTCGGCTGCTGCTAAAACAGAGGGGTCATCTGTGGTGCGTGTGTTGTCGTCATGATGCCCTGATTACAGGGAGCACGCTACAAACTGGAGCTGCCGTCTCATTAGTCAAAGTAACTCGGCTTGGTTACTACCCACAGGAGATCCTCCCAAACCCACAGGAGAGTGGGGAGCCCCCCCTACACACTCCACAGGGACGGGACACAAACACTGCAGCTGCCAGAAAGCGCCATCACAAGGCAGTAAACTCAGTTACACCCACAGACACGAGGATGTCGTCCTCACACACATAAATGGAGGGCAGCGTCTCCCTCCCCAGCTAAAAATGGCCTCAGGGGATGAGATCACCTACTCAGAGAGTGCGTGGGGTTTCCCCACAGGGACACGCTGCAGGCCTGCGCCAAAGAAAGTGGCTGCAAGTGACCTGCCGGGCTACAAATACAGCAGACACTAACGTAAAATGGATGCATCACAATCCACGGTAATCCAGCTCACTGAGGACCTGTGAGCAAGCACAAAACCCTGGAAGCCAGTCCGCATGGGAGATTCAGTCAATCGGTGGCGAGGACCCAGTCGAAGTTTGCACACGTTCAGGGAAAGTGGATGGAAATCTAGAGGACGAGGAGGGTGAGGAGGCAGCTGGAGTCCCATCAGGCCCCACAGTGACAGGTTTATCCCAGACGGGCCGAGTGCAGCATGCTGAATGGCACAAAGAGGAGCGATAAACGTCAGGCCTTGCTCCTTCGCTGTGGTAATGGCTGACAAAGAGCCGAGAGGCTCATCGTACAGCCAGTCAAACACAGACACATGTGGGGCTCTGCATTCTGCTCGGGTGGAAGAGAAGACACCGACAGAAAGAGGAGAAATTCGTCCTGACAACTCCTGTTTACTGCGATTCAACTGACAGGCGTGAAGACAAGCGTTACAGTCATTTTCACCCATTCAGTGATTAGGAAACATTTTTTATCATCATCTGATGCTGAAGGTGAAAGGGCAATAATGTTCTTGCATGTGTCTGTATGTGTGTGTGTGTGTGTGTGTGTGTGTGTGTGCATGGCTATAACTGAGCTAAACCTCGGTGTGTTTGTAGCTGAGAGTCTACCCCAACTTATACTCTAAGAGATAACTGATTGGGCAGGAAATGTTCTTAAAATTTGCCATTACCTCTTGGATTTAACTGTCTGTTTGTTAGCGAAACATCTCATCAACCACTGGATTTGATGCTAGGGTTGCACATTGGATATAAATCTACAACTGATTAACTTTCAGAGTCAACACAATTCAGAAAGGACACCGCAGTCAGCTGGTTTTAGAAAACAAAAATGACTAAAACAGATATTCAGCTAAAATTTGTAGCTGAGAGTTGTTCACAACACATGCGTGCGTAACATTATATAGGCTTTAAAGCCAGAGCCAATTACACAAAACACCATTTGTAGAAAAAAAAGGCAGCAAAGTAACATGGCAACATTTGCAAGGTTACTGCTGTGCATTTAATAGAATTTAATAGATGTCTTTAATGGTGTTTTCTCCCAGTTATGAGGCAGTTATCAGCCTGACAGTCCAAAGACCTTTCAGAAATAGAGCCATCTTTTGTTCCTTCTGTATTCTGATGCACATACAAATTAACCACAGCAAATTAATGAAAGGTGACACAGCGCAGATCTGTGTAATCCCACGTGTATCTCTCTGAACCGTGTGACGCTCTGATGTTACATAACCACAAGGAACACGGCAAGAATCCAGCCTAAAAAATAAAAAGTGTGACCTTAGTTGTTTTTTTTAAATTGAGAAACCATTAGATGTATTTGACCTCATCAGCTCAACATCATTTTTATTTGTTTTTTGCAAACGTGGTCTCTCCACTCAACAGAAACATGTAAAGACGACGTCTCGACTACTAGGTGTTGAATTTACAACAGATCCCGACATATTAATGCAGACAAATAACAACAAAAGCTGAGATTTCTCCAAGCCTGTCCTGACGGATGTCTCAAGAAGAATCCACACACAAAGGCAAAGTCAAGAACAATCAAAACCATCAAGTCATCCGGTCACTTTGAAGGAGGCCGTGCTCACAAGAAAGAAGTATTGTGAACCAAAGAGATGCTGAGCGGACTTTAACGTGTTGTCAGAGTTCAGGAGTGTTCTAAAGACAGTGATGGTCTCATCTCATTTCACCGACACAGTAATCCCCCCCCCCAAAAAAAAAAAAATCATAAACTATGGAAAAACTTTCCATCAACGGAAGCAAACAGAAACAAGTCTGATGTGCAATATCTGCGTCCCACCAAAGAAACGAGTACCATCACACCAGCTGATCACAGAGAGGGGATGAGCTGCTCGCACACGCTGACCTTAGCCAAGGTCGCTGCATCCCAGCTGCTGCATGAAGACCCTCCAACACACTTTAATCACTTGTGTGCTGTGTGTTCTGTAGCTGCAGGCTCCCCCAGCTCTACCTGTGGCTCATTTGGACACTTTATTCCAGGAACTGATCAGACCTGAGACCTACTGAGCCTACTGAGTGTACTGTTGGGTTTCCGTAGCTCTCATCAGCTGTGGCCTGTCTTACCTGTGTCTTGTCGAAACTGGTGCATGGACTGCAGGTCGATGATGTACGGAGAGAGCTGACCATCCACCTGCCCCAGGACCACACTCCCCCGGGCGTCCCCCTTCAGCACGTTCTCGATGTGGTGGCAAACCGCCGCGCTGTACGGCCTCCAGCGCCCGTGCTCATTCAGCCACTCCCAGACCACCACCCTGGCCAGGTTCTGAGGGGGGTACCCCACCCCGTTCATGGGCACCAGCAGCCCTGATCCCGGCCGAGCCATCTCCTTCGTGGTGTCTGAGGCCTGAGCTGCTGGCTTCGCTGGAACACCACTGTGACTCTACCAGTCAACTGACTCGCGGGGACATGTTCCTTGTCCGTCCCTCAGAACAGAAAAAGCTTTAATCAGCGAGGTATTCCTCAATTATCTCATGCTGCTTTCAGGAAAACAGCTCTGCCGGAGTCATCTTCTGCAGGCACTTTGATGAGGCAGCCTCTGACTTCTTGTGTCTCTTTGTGTTTGAAGTTGCAGATGTTGTTGTTGTTATTGTTGATGATGATGATGATGATGATGATGAGAACTGCAGCTGTAGGAGTCTCAGTCCCAAATAGCCAACCACAGCAGATCTGCAGCAGGTAGACAGGAGACATAAAAGGACATAGATGATCAGTTTAAAGCACAGTCAGAAAATAGATGGCCAAAATAAACCCTAACCTGTTCTCCACTGCAGCCCAGGGCTTTGTGCTTTTTGGCTGTCCTGGTTTTTTATTAAAATCTATGAGGGTTCAGCAAAATACCTGCCATCAGATGTGTATCTGAGCAGTGTCCAAGCACGGCTAAAAGCTACCATAAAGGCACCAGATTATCAGTCAGATCTCAGATGCAAAAAAAAAAAAAAAAAAAAAAAAAAAAAAGCCCCGATTTGCAGTGCTGTTTTTAATGCACTGCAAGCATGAGTCAGTCTAAATGGTTATTCGGAGATTCTCGTGGCAAGGAGAGCACGCATGATTCAGACACAGACCTGTAGGCAGCAGCTGTGGTGCCGCACATCTGTCAGGTAGAAGCTGCATCCTTGCACAGGCTCCGGAGCCAAACCACACCATCAAGCGAGGCGCGAATCTGGAATTACGAACCTGCCCCCCTTTCCTTGTTCTCTGTGATCCGATCAGGGGGGGTCTGCACCTTCCTCCAGACTCCGGGAGCTCCGGGGGTGGAGGAACAAAGCGGAGCAGGACGTCGTTCGGCAGCTTGTTGGTGCGCTGCGCTCAGGATGCCCCAGTTGTTCGGTTTGCAGAGAGAGAGAGGAGCTCAGAGTGAAGCTGCTCCTCCTTTTCTCTCTCCTCTCTCTCTCTCTCTCTCTCTCTCTCTATTTCTTCCTCTCTGTCTGTCTGTTACTATAGAAGAAATAAATATAAATAAAAATAATAATCAAACATTCACACCGCAGAGCTCCGAGCCCGGCTGACCGACAGTAAACCCTCCCCGCACACCTGTATGCTCACACATAAATTTGGCCAATATGTCAATTAGAGTGAAGCTACAACTTCCGGTATCCGGTTTCAAAATAAAAAAAAAACAAAAAACAAAAAAAACACGTTTTCTTTTTTTTTGGCTAGGCACAAATATAACAGGCAGCTGTTAATTTATATATCTCTAAAACCTTTCAGCAAATCAATAAATTTAGCTGCAGAGCTGAATCTGAGAACATCAAACTGAATTAGGACCGTAATTTATTTTTCATTATGATAATGTTTCAACTGCTGATTTTAAGCACTTATTAGTATTTTTTAAAAACAAGGCGTAATGAACTATCTTTCAGTGTGACATTTTTTTTTTTTTTTTGCTTGACCTGATCCTTTTGAACAGCTTTAGCTTCTTATAATGTTTCATGGGTGATTGATCAAAGCTCTAATGATCTTAAACTGATGTCAGGTTCTGTTGTTCTGTTGCAAACAGGAGAAAAAAACAGAAACAAAGTAAACTGCCTGAGTAAAGTGTTGGACCATGATGGTTCATTAGATTAGGAAAATCCCAACCAGGAGAGAAGCTGACTTTGTTGATTTTGTGAGTCTGTTCAGCTGTAGTTTAGAAAAAAACATCATTTTTTGGGCCAACATGTCCTTTGCTTTATTTTCTCCACTTGTCAAAAACCTGCCATCAGTGTTTAAAGGGGCTCAGAATGATATCTGCAAAAACAAACACACACTTATTATCAGTGGATGGTGACTCTTCTGAAAGATGTCAACAGAGTTACTTCCAGCAGCAGAAAATAAACAAAACAATTTATGACAACTCTCAGAAGACTTTGGAAATAATAATTCTTCCTTTCTTTTCTTATACTATGATGACACATACTGTTTTTCATTTGTAAAATTATGACATTACACTAAAACTAAAGCGTTATAGTGGCAGTACTTTGGTAACAGCAACAAAACATTGTATCATCTGATCTCAATCTCTTTATTATCCCTTTATTATATGATTTTGTTTAAAATGACATAAAAAATTATAGCTGCATCTTTTCTCCTACCTTTGTAATTCCCACATTCAAGCATAAAATCTGAAAAATTTGTTTTCTACATAGTGAAGAATGGAAAACTGTGGTAATGAATTGTGTGACGTTCAGGGAATCAGTGTGAAAACGAGCTCACTGTTATGTTCAGGTTTGCACAAAATGATCTTTTATTATAAACAACATCAATGATCTCCCTGGATTTTTCTGATTCTGTCCAAACGAGCAGGGTTTCTCAAGCTTTGTCATTAGTTATTTGGAGAGCAGCGCCATCATGTGGACTCCTGGTGGTAATGAAGCTTATGCAGCAAACAGACGAGAAGAACATGAGATTCAGAGGTTATTAACTCATATGTATAAACTAAGAAAAATAATGTGTTCTTCAGTCACAAGAACACATTATTTTTCTTAGTTTATACATATGAGTTAATGATCTGAGCTGTTCACATAAAGAGACATACTCTGCCCCAAAACAAACATGGATATAAAGAAACACCTGTCATAAAAAATAAACTTCACTTAAATCTGTTTTGGGGTTGGATTATAGTAGAGCCTGTTGTGTTTAATGCCTTAATTGACAGAAATTGTCATGTTTTATTTTTGTTTTACTGGAATTGTGTTTTTATTATTTCCTGGTTTACTTTCTTCACTGTACAACACTTTGGTCCAGCTTGCGTGGTTTTAAATGTGCTTTCTAAACCAACGGACCAATCCAGATGTTCTTCAGAAATGTGTCAGTATCTGGCTTTAAAGAATACACAAAAAAATTTGAGAACAGGTGAAATTATAATTCACAATTTACATTTTAGGTTTATTCAAAAATAATATTAGGTCAACTCCAGTGCAGTGTCACATCTCCCATATTTATACAAGTATATCATCTCATAAACAAAACAAACAAACAAAAAAAACCCTCTTTTTTTTCTATACTTTTCATAAAAATATTTACAGAAAACAGCTGTTAATTTTAAGGTAATATCTCAATCAGGCTCACAGAATAAATGCATTTATTGTGTTAGAAAACTACGCAGTTTCTTTGCACCCACTCACCCACACACCCAGTAAAGTGACAGAAAATGTTCAAAATCCTTTCACCCAAAGCAACGTTTTTACTCAAAATCTCTGTCAGGATCTACTGTTCACTTTTGTGACAGCTGAATAAATTTGATGAGTACTTACTACCTTTATACAAATATACAGAAAGAAAATATACACCATCACAGTCTTTTCGGCATTGGAAAAGCGCTATTGTAGCCTGCATAATTTATGAAAACATCTTTGTGAGATAAATAATTGTCTAGAGCTGAAATTGCTCTGAATTATTAACACAGAACAAACGAAACAGCTTCAGGCACTTTTCGAACAAAGAGTCACAACAAAAAGAGAACAGTGGCGCTGAACGATGAGAGACTCACAGGACAACATATATGAAGAGGGCCATGATGGCGGCGCTGATCAGACCAGAGATGGGAACCGTGACGAACCAGGCGATGAAGATGTTCCTGAACAGACGCCAGTCGACCGATTTCCTGGAGCGCAGCCACCCCACGGCCACCACGGATCCCACCTGAGAGAACACGCATGTCGGTGTGTGTGCTTGCAGTACGCGTGCATTCGCAGGCAAAGGTCAGAGATGTTCGTTTTGAGTACCTTGCAGTGGGTTGTGCTGACGGGAAGGCCAATATTAGATGCAACAACAACGGTGACCGCTGAAGCCAGCTCAATGCTGAAGCCACTGGAGCGGAGGGAGAAGTTAGTGTGTTTATACATCAGAGTCTCTGCTGAGACAGACCGAGAGCAGATTGATGGCATACCTGGAGGGCGTAATGGGGGTCAGGTCTTTGCCCATGGTCTGGATGACCCTTCGACCCCAGACCCAGAGTCCCGCGCAGATTCCCACTCCACCATAAAGCAGCAACCAGATGGGCGTGGGTGCAGTGGAGACGACAGAGCCACTCTCATAGAGGAGCCAGAGAGCCACCAGCGGGCCAATAGCATTGCTAGTGATAAAAATATATTGTTAAACATCTGAAGGACGACAAACTAGTAAATTCTCCAAAAAAAGACACCCGCTCCTTGCATACCTGACGTCATTCCCTCCATGAGCAAAAGAGCCAAAGCACGCCGTGAGGATCTGTAAGAACTGGAAAAGCAAAGAAACGGCCGGCTGGTCGATCTCCAGCTCGTCCTCCTCCGGAGCCAGCTCCCCGCCGGCTTCTTGGGTCACGCTCCCGTCTGGGACTGCACTCCCGCAGGTCACTGCTGAGCTGTAGCTGCTGTAGCTGTCCACCCGGGACCTTCTTTGGGATCCGGTGTCCACGTCTCTGTGCTTGGGATCGATTGGAATTCCGTATATAGCCATGGTGTAGGAGGTGTAGCTGTTGTTCCTCCTCATGGGCCGCTCCTCGGTGTCACTGTCGCCGATGCAGTCGCCGACCTTGGCCTTGTGCAGCTTGTGGAGCAGGTCTTTGTAAAGGCCAGAGTCCTTGTGGACGGTGTGGGAGCGTCCGCTGTGAGGATCAGTGATGGTCATGTGGCCAACACTCCCGTTCAGACCTGAGAATCAGACAGGTTTTACTGTCGCTCAGTTGATGCCTCCATTCTGGCATTTTAGGACATGAATTTCTCACCATTGGCGATGTCCAGGTCTTTGGCTTCCACATCTCTGTTTAGGTCGGCTTCCTCTGAGCCTCCGAGTTTGAAAGCCACCTTCTGACTCTCAGCTAGATGGATTTGGAGTGGAGGGTCCGATGGTATTACAGGCTGCTCTCCCAGTGCAGGTTTGCTGGAGTTCTTCTCCATCAGTGGAGTCTCACTGGGACCAGTGGCTGTTTCTCCTACGGTACGTTACATTTAAAGGTCAAAGAAGCACTTGTATAGTGCAGCTAGAGATGATTAATAACTTGATTTACTGCTGAGTGGTCTGTGTTAATATTAAAGCCCATATTACATTTTCATCCTGGTAATATCCTAAATGTAAATGCAGCCACGTAGATTTATGAAAAAGCAAACTATAACAATAAAATCGAGATACTCAAGTAAAATAGCTCAGTTTTACCTGAGATAAATGCACTTTGTTAACTACTTGACAGCTGAGTTCAAATGGGATTAAAGAAGTCACACAAGGAAAGCTTTATATAACTAATGTATACATTCATGAACAGACAATTTTATTTTGACACATTTAACATTTGTCTCCTACTGGAAGCGTGAAACCGTCCCATTTACTCACGCTTGATCTTTTTCTTGAGGCGTGGACAGACGACAAACCAAACGACCAAAGCGGTGACAACGGCACAGCCCAGAGAAATGCACAGCGTTCCCCACCACGGCACTCTGTCAAAGCCCAGCACTGAGCACACGAGACGGGAGCATGAAAGAGAGGCACAAACATAAACTTTACTTATGTCTTTAACTCACTCATCCCTCATTGTTGAGCCACTGAAAGCTGAAAGAAAAACAAAAAACTTAGTATTTCTTAGCAGCTTAGCAGCACGGTGTAATTTAATGTTTTCCATTTAATCTACCAAGATGTAGTTGTGTGATTTGTAAAAAAAAATAAATATACAATATGTCTCAACAAGCTGTTCCTCACATGTCGGCCTGTTCTTTTGGACAACAGTATCAGTGAAAGGACACTCTCCTCTAATCAGATACTAAGGAAGAGGCCAGTCTTGCAGCACAGTGATAAGCACTGTTAGGAACTGAGTGTTAGTCGTTTCACTTTTCCCCTAATATTAACTCTGACAGGCTAAGCTGCTGCCGCTGTTTGCTTTTGACAGCTGGAATTAATCATCTTACCTGAACCACTGGAGCTTTGCCTAAAAAGAGAGCCAGGAAACTTTATGGGTGTAACTTACAGTATCTTTAAGGCGCAGGCTGAGCCGAACGGGCCTCAGACACTGTTATACGCGCCAGCTGTTAAAGTGTGCAGGCAGATAATGGCGTTTTAAGATGAGAAAACTGACCAAAAGTAATGGATTTCAGTCAGTTTGTCAGAAAATTAAACTGCGCTGGACTTTTATGAAGCATCAATGCAGAAAAGTGCACACTATATGCATACTGAACTGTAATTCAACTGTAGTAGTTTTTTCTTGACACAAACACAATCCTGCAAATAAAAAACACAAAGGAATGGAAATTTCCCATTTAATATTTCCTTCTTTTGGTCATTTATATTCATCAAGTCTTTCAGCATCAAATCATTCTGACTTCTGATGGTATTTCAAAAAGTATTAGATATTAAAAGTTGTCGTAGACTGACTGAGCTTTGCCTTTTTTTAATAAAATATTCTCCGCAACTTTGCTGTCAACAACTTTCCTTCCGAGCGTTTTTGCCTTTTTTTTTTGCCTCATCCTGCTCCAAGGATTGCATCAGGTGCTGTGTCTAGGTGAAAATCGGGAGCTGTACAAGTGCGGTGTGTGCATGTGATGCTCACTTGGAGCTCCTGTGAACATGATGGAGAAAAGGTTGATGCCCATAGTGATGGCGTAGAAGACAGGGAGGGCTCTCAGGCCGTTTGGTACGGGGTTAGCCTGTGGAAAGAAGACGCGTTTGGTTTATATGTACAACCTCTGTACCTCTTAGTTATTAGATTCACAAGAGAAAAATATGAGACTTGATATTCCTTTTAATTCGTACATCAAAATAGGCTGAATAATGAAAAACAATTACTGATTACATTCTTATATCTGAGAAAACAAAATGTAAAACCTAAGTAAATTGTTCATTACACTTATTTGTGTCTATTCTCTGTTTGTTTGTTGTTTAAAATACGCCAAGCTAGCCAGCAGCCAGACCTTATGCAAATGTGTTACATCATAATGACACAGCTAAGTGCGAGACGGGAGCGTTGCAGTCAGTTCAAGAGAAATGTCAAATGCGTGGGAAAAAATTAAAAAAACAAAAAAAATCACTCTTTGTCTTTTACATGCACCAGAAAATGCACCAAATTAAAAAAGAAGGCTAAAAACAATGAAGCAAACTTTCTCAAATGCTTGTCAAAAATGTACACCTGTTTGCAATTTCACACTAAAGCTTGTTGAAACCAAGACAGCCTTCCAAATGAATCTCGTGACTCCCTGAGCTAAAACCAGCAGCCTTTTACCTGAACTGTGAAATGCTGCTCAAACACAAATACATCGAAATTAGACATTTAATAATAATAATAATAATAATAATAATAATAATAATAATAATAATAATAATAATAATAATAATAATAATAATAATAATATCAGCCATCTGAGACATTCCTCTGTAAAACCAGTACTTTTGCTTTTGATGCTTCAAAGTTTTCACTCTAATACCAAAGTAAAACTGTTGTTTCAATTAAATTTCATTTACATGATAAAATGATTTAACTAACGTTGATTTGAAGCGACTCCTACCTTGTTCAGGATGAATTTGCGGATGCAATAGAAGAGAATTCCTGACATGATTCCAGACAGAACAGGCGACAGGAACCAGGATGCCACTTTGAACAGACCATTGATAAAACAATTCATTTATAAGCTGCACTTCTTTTTTTTTCCTGATTTAACAGATTCTTGTTTTCAAATGCAGGGATTAACAAAGGGGTATTCACCGATGCGCAGGAGTTCCATCCATTTGACCCCCTGGTGGCCTCGAGCTACCATAGAAAAGCCGATTGTGGCTCCGACAATGCAGTGGGTTCCAGAAATGGGGAGCTTCAGGAACGATGCAGCCAGCTGCCACACAGCCGAGCCTGCAGCACAAAAACACGAGCGGGCTCTGCGTCTGATCACCGTTTGATTGATGAGCAAAACACTTCACGAAAACAAACCACGACTGTGTGTAGAGTATACCCACCACACATGGCGCTTATAGATCCGGCCATGAGGACGTGCTCTGAGCCGTTGTACATCCTCACGTCAATGATCCCCTGCCTGATGGTCTCGCTGACTTTGGCCCCCAGCAGCACTGACCCCACCGTCTCAAAGATGGTGGCCAGGATGCAGGCCTGCCGCAGGGTGACCACTCCGGAGCCCACCGCCGTACCAAAGGAGTTGGCCACGTCGTTGGCCCCCACAGAGAACGCCAGGATGAAGGCGATGATGAAGCCGAGCACCAGCAGCCAAATGTAGGCGGACATGTCTGACTGAGAGGCCAGAGCGGCAGTGGTGGCAGCAGCCAGGGTCACGAGTGTCGTGGTATCCATCACTAAGTGCAATTTATTCCAACAGAAAGTAGCCAAAACAAACTAATTTCTTATTTGATGGGGATTTCTGGGGTATTAAAACTAAATATATGTTAAATAACTAAAAACCTCTAAAGTTCCAATCTGAATGTGTTAATGGGGAGAGGAAAATTAAATTTATTGTTAGCTAGGCATCCTGAGCTTCTCTGTGAGCTTCATAATGGACTGACAGGATATAGAAATGAGGGAGGGATCCATCATGACTGTTAACCTCGGACGATTCACGCTGCAGAAAAACACAGAAATCCATGATTTAGTGGGTAATGAGGCTTGAAAAAACAAACACAACGTTACATATTTACCATCCCAAACTACCCGACAGTCACCAGGCAGCATGCATCATTTTGCTCACATGATTTACTCAACTATGGCAGGAGAGGAGGGAGAGGTGGTTTCTGTCAGTCTGATGTGAGGAAATGACGAGGCTGAGCCGAAAACTGCTAAAAACCAGAACTGTACGATGTGTCTGAGAGAACAAAATCAGGTGTTGTGAACCGTTTTGGAGTGTCCAAATTTGTGAAATTATTTACATCATCTGAAAAGCATCTGGTTATATCTTGGCCTATTTTATTACTTTGGTTTTTATTCTACCGTGACTTACTTTGTCTTTCAGGTTATTTTGATGGGAAGCACTGTGCGATTTTTATCTTGAAAGGCACTATAAAAACAAAATTTACTTACGTCATAAAAATGGGAACATGCCTTTAACTTCGCCCGTTGTATAAAGTACACTGACACTGAGGTGTAGTATACTTTTAAATTTATGATATGCTATCAGAGAACTGCTCTTTGTGTGTTCTCAGGGTCTTAGACTGAAAATAGGTAGAGGTACGGCAATTCTTTCAGTTTTACTTTGGCTTTGGTTAAATATTACCCTTTATTCTAGCTGTTAAATCTCGTTTCATAAGCCTAAGTGCATTATAATTTTTCTATCTGAAACATTTATTGGTAAAAATGGAGTTCATGTGGCTTGTAAAGTTGTGGTTTCATATCAAAACTCCAAACAAGTCAACTAAAAAGAGACTTTGGAGCTGCCGATAACTGATCTGTTTAGTCATTTCTGAGCAAACTCATTATTAAGTGTGGAAAATAGAAGGTCTCCTAATCTCCTTAGCTGCTCTTACATAACCCAAATGATGCTGGAAAATGGAAAATAAAAGCAGAGAGAGTGAAATAAGTGTCACTTACGTGTGGGAGCAGGCCAGGGTCTTCCTCTGGGTGTTGTTGGCTCTGTTGTCAGGTGGGGACAGTAGCAGCTGGGGGGGTGGGGGCTTCACAGAGCTGGAGGCTGCCTGCAGACGGAGGGGGAGCAGCGGCCTGCAGTGGCTGAGTGAGGGGGGCTTCTGCTGGAGGTGGGTTTATATACAGAGCTGAGGGGGGGAGAACACGCCTTTAACTAAATAACTCCGGTCATGAGACAGAAGCAGCACCAGCAGCAGCAGCTCGAAAGCTAATATTTAGCTTGTTTGTTGACAGGCAGCTGAAATAATTACAGCTGTCTGCTGATTATGTCGTTTTACTTTATCCTCAAATTATGTTTCCCTTCAGCCACCTTGAAGGAGGAGGAATAACTGGTGTTTTGGCGAAATATATAATAGTCTAGTGTTCGGGTCACAGTCAGTTTTGAGTAATCCCAATTTAAACAGTTTATGTAATTTTTGCATTAAGACATTAAAATCTAAAATTGACTCCCCGGTAAAATGATTAACTTGACTCTGGCGACACCTGCTGGCCAAGAAGTAGCATATCATTTTTTACAAATGTGTGTTTAGACTCTGTCTGTCATGAGCATTACTCAGATATTATCTCATGTAACTTTCCTCTCCAAATTCAGTTATTATTATTTTTAAACCAAAAACAATACATAAATCAACACTATATCAATGCCGCTTGAGGACTTTTAGCTAATGTGTCTTTCAGGCTTGTAACAGTGTCTCTCTGGGATAAATCCTTCGCTCCATAAAATGTTCATTCTGGAAAACCAGTTTTCGTCACTGACCTTACCACACTGGAGTTCATGTTAAACTGTATGTGAAGCAACAGTTGCAGCCTGTTACCGTTACTAATCAACCTGACGCACGAGTCACTTTTACCGAGAAACTCCAGGAAGTTTTCAACATCAGCAGTGCTCACGCTTGTCCTTTAATGCTTCAGTGCCTCTAAATGTGCTGATAAGTTCCTCCTTATTACTTATTTAGTGCTTAAAGTAGCTTGCAAGTACTAGCTGTGTGGAATATTTTGACCCCCTCCGAAGCATGTGACAAACCCAGTTAGACTGAAAACTACAGTCACTGGAAAAAGAAAGTCCTCCCTCTATTAATACTAAACGAATCCGGACATAATAAAGATGATCTTGTCTTTGCCAGGTTTGAAAAGGATTTATATCTCAAGTGTACAAAAACACACGACAGGTTCCATCATGTCAATATTTATTAAACAAAAAATAAAACTAAAATGTGTGTGAAAAACTAAGCCCCCCCCCTCATGATTCAGTAACTTGTAGAATCTCCTTTAGCAGCAGCTGAAAGTGGCCATTTTCTGTATGGCTTTATCAGGCTCTTACATGATTGTGAAAAAATTTTGACCACTCTTTTTTTACGACATTGCTTCAGTTTATTGAGGTCCGCAAACTTTTGTTTCTGTCTTTAGGTCCCACACGTTTATTCACATTACTTTGGACTGGATCATTGCAACGCTGTGAATTTTTATTTGTATTTATTTATATTTTTCAGTCACTCTGTTGTAGATTTCCTGCTGTGTTTGGGATCATTGTTTTGTTGCATCATGACCCCTATTTGATTCGAGCTTCAGCTGTCGGACAGGCAACCTCACAGTTGACTCTGGAGTAATTTGGTTCACAGAGAAGTTTGAGGTTGATTCAAGCGAGGCTGCAAGGTGCCCAAACCATCAACCGCCCACCTCTGTGCTTGACATGAGGTGTTTGTGCTGAACACAGCATTGTTCCAGAAGTCTTCTGGTTCATTCAGATACACCTAAACAAAACTTAGTCATTGTCTTTTTTTAAATTGACAATAAAATATGTATTTTTTGTTCTTTTGTTTAATTGTACAATCATGACTTTTAACCTTTAGCCTACGAACTGAGGCCTAAGTCTGAGGTGGAGCTCTAGGGTATTTTTTTGTTTTTTTTATCATTTCACTGAGCATTTCTCAGTCTGACTTTGGGGGGGAATTTACTTGGACTTCCACTTCTGAGATTAGAAGCTGTCCGAGATGTTTTCCACTCGTGAATAATGTTTCTCTCTTTCTTTGAATTATTCGGAAATGACCTTTAACCCTTCCCAGATTCATGGGCAGCACACTCCAGAGCAGGAATCTGCCCAAATTTCAGCTTTTGTAAAAGGTGCTCGCCCTGATAATGATCATTTGATCAGCTGTACATGGAAACCCTGTGGAAGCAGACTTAGTTTTTTTCACACACAGCTTTTTCAATTTGGCTTCATTTTTGTTTAATAAATTATGGCATGCTGGAATCTGTTGTGTGCTTTTTTTTTTTTTTTTACCACACTTGAGTTGAATAATTTTTAGATTAAGACCTGATCATTTTCCTTACATAAAAACACCAGAACTGAAGGAGGGTGGACATTTTTCCCCCCCATTGCTGTATCAAATAACCATTACATAAACAACTAAACCAACTATCTTTGATCATTTAGATGCAAAGCTTGGAAAGAACTCGTACCCAACAACACCACGGCACATACACAATCATTTGACACAATTATGTTCTCATGAGATTAGAGCTTTGCTTTTTGATGTTTACGAAAAGATTACTGGTTTGTTGACAGCGATCTGACAGAATAAAGTTGAAGATTTTTTCCCAGAATGGCATGGCTGATCTTTCAGATTGTAAGACATTCCTAATTACTATTGCCATGACTTAAATGCTGTTTTCTGTCATTTTTGAGCCGTTCAGGGTAATAATTATCAGTCAAAGTTGTCAACAATGCACACTTGTTACAAAAGGGCATGAGAAGCTTTTTTTGGTGACGTTCTCATAGCAAGTTGATCTGTACGAATCGAAGTGGGAGACGGAGCTGAAGCCACAGTATTTTACAAAACTTAAAGGCTGTGGATAAACACAGCAATCATCTAAAACTGAGAGAGACTTTAACTGTATTTACAGGACTTAAAGCTGAGTTTATTATATTTGTTTTTGTTATTGTCACACTGATTTTAACTATCACTCTTTTCTTTTTTTTTTGGTAAAACAGTTTCCTGCAGTTCAGTAAATGTTAGATCGCATGTGCGGTGGTTTGACGGCATATATCAAAGTGAGCAAAAATACTTTTTATTTTTAATCTCCTTTTGGTTCTCATAGTTTCTTAGGCACCAGCTCCCTGCGACCCAGAATGGAGAAGCAGGTAAAGAAAATGGATGGATGGATGGATGGATGGTTTCTGCCAAATAAATAAAGGAGGCTGACATTTTTCAGAAGAGATTTCTGTTTGTGCTGACAAGATTTTTAAGTTTCCCTGATGGCCTCTAGGTGGCATCAAAGCCCCTGTTTAGGCTCCCCCCTGATGATGAGCGTTTACCATGTGGAAATACCAGTTTGTGACTGAGAAAGGGAAAGTAATTATCTGCCTGTTTGGTCAGAATTTTGCTCCCATAACTGTGGATCTGATTCGAGATCTGTTTAGTGTAAACTGTTTGTTATTGTTTAGAGGTGTTCATGTGCGTATTGTGCAAATGTTAAACCAACATAGACATTAGTTTATACTTATTTCATATACATATATATAATAATTCTTCGCTAAGAATAAGTTCAGCTCATTTCCCACCCTCTGATGTGTAGCTTTCTCTTGAGCTATTCAAACTGTCAGAACGTCCAGGTTAATATTTACCTCTTTAAATGCGTCAACAATCTACAATCTTAAACTCAAATAAAGAGGATTTGAGATATATATATATATATAAACTGTTACCACTCATATTTGAAATTAGACAAGATAGGACATGCAAATAAGTAACAGAAGAACACGGCTGGTTTTCATGCTCAGGCCTATCAGCCCAACCCTCCTTCAACCATTTTCCCTCCCTCCTATCCCTTGCCAAACAGGATCTGTAGGATCTTACAGAGTCATTTTCTCAGGAGACTGGAATGTCAGAACACAAGGCAGAGCGCCTGCTGGGACATGCTCCCTAGATTCTGTCCAACTTACGGGAAAAAAGTGCAGAATGAGTCGCTCGCTTAGCCTTTTAATTTCCAGTCAGTGTTGGGAAACCACCCTCTCTGTAAGATTCATTTCTTTTTTTTTCTTTTTGCCAGGTGTGTTGTAGACGCACCCTGACTCATTGGTTGTCTGGTGCATCATCCTAACTGGTTTTTTAAGGTGTCCATGGGTTCACAATCTCCTGCTTCCTTGTAATTTCCCCCCCAACGCTTGTTGTTGATTTTTACAGATAGAAGAATGCAAAAAACTGTTGCAAAATTCAAAGAAAATAAACCCGCACAAACGTATAAGAAAAATGTTTTGGGGCATTTTATTTTTTCAAAGTGTTTAAAAACTCTGTCTTGTGTACGGCTTAGAAGCAAGTTATTACACAGCAGATAGGCTAGTCATTCAGACTCGAAGAAACCCAAGTGTATCAGAATATAAATATAATACAATGACATTGTGGCATTTATGGTGTTTTAGAAGAATGGCACAAAAACTAAAGAAATGTAAAGGATTATTCAGCTGATTTAGCAACCACCGCACATATCACCAACTACAATATCTCAAGTCTCAGATGCGAAGCGCAGGTGCTGTAGAAATATAACAAAACAGCTCAGTGCTGTCCAACATAATAACATAATGCTACATTTGTCCGTGTCATCGTGAATCAGGTTTGGACGCAAGCATGTCCACAGTGACAACACTTCTGCATCTGTTTGCTCTCAACACTAAGCGCTGCATGCAAAAGCAGAGCTGTTCGTATTGAAATGTACAAAAAAATTAAAAATAAAACAGAAACAAAACAGTCCAATTTCCACATGGATCAGTGGCCATTTCTGCTTTAATTACCGGGCCAGTGGCTGGTGGTCGGCGACGAGCTGGCAGGGGATTCTTTGTGGTTTGGGCTGTGGCTGTAGGTGGGTGAGTGGGTAACGCTTGGACTGCTGGGAGGTGTGGAGGAGCAGGAGGAAGACTTGGATTTGATCTGCAGCCACTTGTCCTCGCCCAGAGCCTTGGCGAAGTGGTCATCGACGGACACGCTGATGGAGAGCTGCTGGGAGCGGGTCTGCTGGTAGTTGGCGCCGAGGCTCCTCTGGAAGTGCTCCTCGAGGACGTGGTCGAGGTTGCGCTTGGAGGCCACTGGAAGAAAACGGAAGCATGACAAACGTCACACACCTCGTTGACTCACTGAGTGTTTGTCTAAGAGTGAGCGGTAATCTGAGTGTGACGACGATTAGGGAGTGAACGTCTGCAGAGTGAGTTCCTTTTTAGGAGAGGGAGACTGACCTGATGAGTGGCTTCTGTGGACCTCAGATCTGCTGGAAGCCTTTTTTACTGAGGAAACACAAGTGATCACAGAGGGACGCACCTAGAAACAAGAAGAAAGGGTTATTAATTAAACAGAAATCTGATAGTATTCCTGCTTTGTGTTTCAACCTAAATCTTCCTTTCTAAACCTGAGCCTGCACAGTGTTAACATTACAGCAGCCCCATTGTTCAGTGTTTCATTTGAAATTATTTGAAAAGTGATTAAACTGGTTGGGTTTGCTCAGGAAAAGCAAAGTTCACTCCCAGTGTGATGGCATAAACAGCTCAAAGCAGTCTGTTTGGTCTTGTTGATGGCATTCCTCCCTCCATTGCTTACATTTTCTTCCTGAATCCAGCTGGATCGCATAGCTCAGGCAAGCTTAGGCCTGTGCACACTCAAGGAAGCAGAATGCCTGCGCAGCTAGATTTCACTGACTAAAAAGGCCAGGGATGTAGACCACCTCTGTGGTTAGCCTCGAGCTACATTGCGACTACAAAGGCACATCAAAAGTGCCATGCTTCCTAAGTAATGACCACCTAAGCATCATCTATCAGCCCTGAAATCAACACTTATTTTGTAAAGTACCTGGATTTGGTTGGTGGGTGAGTTTTTGGTCTTGTCCTCTGTGTTTTCGGGGTCTTTTCTGGGTTTCTTGATGAGGGCGAGGGGTTCGTCCATGACTGGTGTGTAGTACACGTAGCTGGGCAGAGGGCTGGTGGGGCTCGGTGTTGGACTCTGGCTAGATGTTGGACTCTGTTGGCTGCTGAGCACAGCCGGTGCTGCTCTTTGGGTCATTTTGCTTCGGCTTATTGCCCGCTCCCGCCTAAAAAAAACAAGCACTCATCAGAAAATGCGTCTTCTCATGGGGAAAATTTACATCTATGTGAAAAATACAAATGGAACAAATGGCTCCACCAACCTTTCTTCCAAAGTTAGACCTCTGTCATGGCTGCGCTTGCGTTTGATGGGATACACGGCGGGAGCTCGGGCCCGCTCATTTGCCATGTGTCTGTATCTGTCTTCACTTCTGAGATGGGGCTGACCTACAAATAGAAATAAAGTATAGAATTAGAGTACCAGAAAGATTTTAAAAGAACACAGTTGCATAGATATACTGCAGTACATCTCAGAGGAACCCATCTTGTAGACTAAATGACCATTGATGGTTTTATCCAAGAAAATGGTGTGTAACTGTCACTGATGACTAACAGCTTGTTTTGATCCATGACATCAACCTGCATGACTACAATTCGTGGGAAAACTTTTTTTTTTTTTGTCACCGTTAATTGTAAACTCCGTTAAGCAGTAAAACCCGATCTTCCTGATCAGTTAGGGTTACACCAGTACACAGCTGATTCAATGCTAACGGTAAAGTTGTTTTTCAGCTTAAACGCTGGCATCCAGCCCAATCACACGCTCCTAAAAAAGGCCACAATCAACTGTTATTGTTAGGAATACAGTCATTTATTTGAACAGCTCTGAGTGTTCGGAAACCATCATTTTGGTGGCACCCTTCGAAAAGCCCATCGAAGTGAATGTATATATATATATATAAATATAGATGCATAAAAAAACCCTACATTTTTGCAATTAAATGTGCTAAAACATACTGGAAGGTGTGAATAAGAGGAGTGCTAAAAATATCCAGGCTGTGGCTTTAAAAGAATTGGGTTTAAAACAGAGCATCATAAAGATAAAATCCACCAAATCAGAGTGCAATCAAAGTCTTGAGCATGTATGTCACACACACAATCAAAACACCTCCACTGTTTGAAAATGTGGTCACTCTGTATCCCATTGTTTGACAGTATGCTCAGTTAGCGCTTAGAAATCCACATTCAGTGGACAGCAGGAGGATTCCTTTGTGTTCAGATAACAACAGGTTCTTCTGAAACAACAGGTGATTATGTGCCTTCCAAAATAAAAGGGGCTGTTCAGCACCTTGGCACCCCGAACACTTCGGTTTGCATTCCCTACTGCATAAACACTCCAACACCTGTGTGCTGCTCCTTCACCCAGTCTGCCTTTGTGGAGGGGGGCAGGTATAACCACACCTATGCTGATTTTCTAATGCCTCGGGCATGGATATTTTTTCCTTATTTGCTTTGAGAACGTGCTGCGTGACCTTCTGTTTTGCTGCCTTTTTTTTTTTTTTACAAAAACCTAAAAGTGACACAGGGTTTGTACAATCACAGATGACATTTGAGGACAGCAAAGGATCCAAAGTTATTATTAGAAAGTCCTTAAATCTTTACCTAAAACGAGTGCTTCTAAGGAAAAAGTACTTACATTTCCCAGTTTCTGAAAAACCTTTGTTGGCATTTCACTCGTATTTGATTGTCAAAACATCTTATTTATCCCCATTAATGTATTTACATGTATATATATATATATATATAT
>NC_051430.1:12715690-12717918 GCF_001649575.2 Kryptolebias marmoratus | reverse complement strand
AGTGACATCAGAAAATCAACACTACATTTTTAAACAGTGTTTGAAGCTAAATGTGACAAAATTTAGGCATGAATTTTTAGCAGAAGCTAAATGTGACAAAATTTAGGCATGAATTTTTAGCACAAGCTCCTTTACAAACGGCGCCCCATACATTATTAGCTAAAATTATGTAGATATGGATCACAAGAATGTCACAACATTAACAACAGACTTATTTCCACAGATCGAGGTAATACAAATATTGTCTGTCTTCAAACAACACAAGGTAATAAAAGTAAGGCATTAAACTGAGCTTACCTTCTAATATGTAGACTTTGAAGCCGCTGTTTATCCGGGTAATGTACTGGAAGTTGGCGACAGCCATGGCTCCTTGACTCTGTTTGCGTGGAGGCGAAATACGAAGGAACACGTTCGCCGCTGGGGATCACAGGACACCACGAGCCTCAGCTGCGGATTGTATTCGAAAGGTAAATGAGCTGCAGGGTCTGAGCTCAGGCAGGTAAAGTATCCAGGTGAGCTCAGGTAGGCACAGTCACTTTCCCGTGACTCATCCCCTGCACTGAGATTGGCTGCAGCCTGGGCCAATGGCGAAGCCCTCATCCATTCACTTCTGTTGTTATTGTGTGCTAGGCGGAATGTTCTCACAGGTAGACCTGTTTCAAAAGTGGAAAGTTGAGTTGCTAAATGTCACGGTGAGAATGAGTTCGCGCCTGTTTTTTTTTTTTGCCTGATTGAGGCCCTTGTTTTGATGAGCAAAATCTCAGCGAATGTAAATGAGCAAAACAACTCTTTTCAGTCACGCACTCCTTTCTTTTTAGAAGACTTGTATGTTTTTGTTCAGAGTTCTTGTGCGGGCAAAGTGAGTCTTTTGTTTCTCTCCATGAAATCCGCACCTGTCCCCCCCCACCCCCACGCCCCACCTAACCACCTCCCCCCCTCCTTTCCACTCCTGCAATCTCACCAAACTGCATTTTTCTGAGTGCTTAGCCCACCGAAGGGCTCCAGTCATTCCACTGACCTGCCCATACACGCTCTGTACTCTGAGAGCCCGCCTCAACACTAATCCAAAGGCATTTGTTAGAGGCCGGACAAAGGCTCATAAGTCCTGAAAACGCTGCAGCCATGAGAACAATCTTATCTGAGCGTACAGATGAGTTTGGCCACGTTTATGATGTTGGATGTACAAAGGAAATTTAAAAAAAAAAAGAAGTACTTTTAGAGTGTGAATGACGTGCTTTGGAACACGTTACCACACTGACAAGTAATAAAAATGATCCTTTATTGCTCTTTTTATTTATCCCTATAGCCTGAACAGTGCCTTCTGATACAAAAAGTTGCAATAAAATATCTCACTGTCACAATTCGGCAACACTAAGGTTTTATTTCAGCTCAACAGTGCCCCCTTAAGTCACATGCTACAAAAACGAGGAATCAAAACTCACACAAAACCATTGCCTTAGTGCTGTTTTTTAGGATCTAGTGACCGAAAAGTAGTGTTTTGATACACACGTCTGTTTAAATGCAAGTTTGCTCAGTGAGAAATTCATTTAAAAATGCAAAGAATTTAGCTTTAGAATGCGAAGAATCCAAGTGGCCAGTCAAGTTCTATTTCTGAAACATTCATCCTTTTGTTTGCAGCTTGAACAGTGAATATGGCAGGACGTCTCTGATTGTCCCAAAAAGGATGTTCGAGGAAACTGCGTTCTGCCCAGGAATCTGGTTTTTAAACCATTTTTTAAAAACCATCCTTGATTATAATGACGAAAAGCATCAATAATGGAAAACAAATCCTGCAAGTGGCGTCAGTTTTTGATTTCAAACGTGCAAGAAAATGCATGGTTTATCAGAAGTCTTTGTAAAGCAGGCATGGAATGACAAGTATGAATTTTTTACATAGCGTTCTAATGACGCTGCAACGCCTTTGCATCATCAGCTTTTCGAAAACACTTTGAAAAAGAACCACCATATACTCAACTAATTTGAATTATTGTCACAATCTGAAAGAAAAGACACTTTTCTATGAGGGGCCGTTTAGGACAAAATGTACGTTTTGTCTCTCACACACTACAAAAAACTCACGCAAACTGGAAAAATATTCACGCACACTCAAAAAAAACCCCTCACGCACTCTCAAAAAATATTCAAATTGTGTATACACACTACTAAAATGCCACACGCATACAAATTTTATCTTTCTCACACACACACACTGTCCCGACGACTCGCAC